>NW_028145964.1:175000-182750 GCF_977016875.1 Pavona decussata
AAAGAAAGAAAGAAAGAAAGAAAGAAAGAAAGAAAGAAAGAAAGAAAGAAAGAAAGGCATTAGGCCCCTCCGTATAACCTAAGACCAAACATGTAACTAATCAGTACAGACAATTGTCAGTAAAAAAAGAAAAAGAAACACAGAGCGATGTTCTTTGATTAAATTGAACGCCACATGCAAAAATGCAGCACTTTTGAGCAAAACGAAAAATTGACTTAAAAATTCGAGATGAGATGGTTATGCTGTCAGCCTTCAACTGATAAGAGTTGAATTAAAGTGAGTAGTTATACATAAAATAATAACATTTAAACAACATAAACTAAAGTAAAATAAAGTCACAACAAATTCCTTACTTTGCCAGCACTTATAAGAGAAAGAGCGAACTGGAACCACAGGTGAAATTCTTCAAATGCAACTTTCATTCCTCGATCTAAACACTAGAAAATATGAAACAGATGTATGATTTTGTGAGAGAAACTAAAACACATTTACTTACGAGGCCTTACATCCTGACAGCATGGAATTTTTTCTTTGCCTCGTGTGGTTTTACTAGGGCTAACGCTCAGCTGGAAATTTATGGGTTCACCTTAGTACCTTAACCTTAACTCTTTCTGAATAAATTATGATTTCACCATTCATATCCAATTAAGATGGCTTCAACAAAAACTATTCTCATGATTATAAAAAGCAACTCTCCACGGTACAGTCTATAAACACTGAAAAATGTTCCAAATCCTGATCAATGACTTCCATTTTTTTGGAACTTGACCTTAAATAACCAGACTGAACGGTCAGGGACATGCGAGTAGTGAAGCTACAGTAAATGCTTTATGTAAAAGAGCACTGTAATGACCAGTACCCACCTCAGCTAACATTCCATACTGTGTTCTGCGGACCAATGCCACTGTCAACAAGTCATACACACTCTCAGAGTCTGCCACGGTTTGTCGCCGTGCAGGTGTCTTCTCGGGAGCTTGACTTAGCTCAGCATCTTTAGAAACCTGTCAGAATATAAATGAGTTTTCTAAACAAGGATTTATCTCCAAAATTACCTCGCAGTCAATTGGCTGAATTACAGAACTTACAACGTACAATTTAAATTTCTTCCACTATTTGGATAATATTAAATATAGATTAGGGAGGTAAAGATTAAATTAACGCTAACAAAATACAAGGAAAACTATACAAAAGACTAAAAACAAATTTTACATAAAGGCCATAAAATGAATTACGCATTTACACTGGAGCACATTGCTAGAATGAACGACTGCTCAAACCGCAGTAAAAGGGGCATTGTCCAAGCTTGTACTTCGGTTCGTGTCTAGATGGAAAAAGACTATACAATTTATGAGTTGACTGGGATATCGTACTGAACAAGTTCTTATTCGTAGTGTCTCCGCATAAGGTGGATCTAAAAAAGATTAACAGCCTTGGGACAAGTGAAGTTTTGATATCTACGACCATGTCTCGTACTGGCGACATTCAGCTACAACAGCAACACCACGAAAATGAATTAACATCCTCTAAACTACTTTGTGATTATCACATTTCCTTCAATTTTGTTCAATGTGGGCAAACATGTGTAGTGCGTTTTGCGTGTTGTATTTTGTCTAGTATAACAAAAACACGGACAAAAGAGGGATTATTCTTCCAGACGAACTTTCAACCCCCCGTCATTTTTACATGGACGGGATGGGTAAAACAAACCATTGAAAAAAGTTTGACAAATTTAACAAAAAACATACCATAGCCTCCTCCAAGAGCAAAAGAATCAAGATTTCTTCCGTTTCATTTTGAGGAAAAAACAAACTAAAATAAAGAAAAGAATATTATCAGCAACAGCAAAGCATGGAAATGAAACGTCTTAACTTGGGAGCGGCTTTTCTTAACTGTGATTGGAACATATCTGCTAGAGTTTAAAGCAGGTACAGTGAACTCTCGCCTTACGGACACCTAACTATTACGGACATTCCGATAACACGGACAGCAGCTACATCCCCGACAAAAATAAATTACAGACGTTTGACTGAAATATATTCCTGCTATTACGGACTCTCGTTATTGAGCTGCGAACTCTCTCTCCACTAACTCGTGGTCCCGAGGGTGTCCGCAATAAAGGCGAGAGTCCGTAACGGCAGATATTTATTTAAATCAAACATTAGTACAGTCGAACCTCTTTATTACGGACACCAAGGGGGTAGGGATAAGTGTCTGCATTATAGAGGTGTCCGTTTTAGAGAGGTAGGCTTAATATGGATTTCGGTCTCTCAGGGACGAAGTGACCTGTCCGTAATAGAGAATTGTCCGTAAGGAGAGGTTCCACTGTAATTTATTTTTGCCGGGGATTTAGCTGCTGTCCGTATTATCGGGGTGTCCGTAAGGCGAGAGTGGACCGTATTAGAAAAATTGTTGATCTTTGCTATTCTTACTCATTTACACGTGTACAACTTCTTAGCAAGAGAGCTACGTGTACAAATTCAGATCAGGCTTTTTTTGGGGGGCACGTCCACAATTTGAAAATTTATCGAGATTACTGTGGAGATTAAGGCCTTAGTATTTCTGGTCTAGTGCGTGTGTGTGTGGGGAGGGGGGAGGGAGGTGGCGGGCTAAAGGTGGGGGAGAGGGTATGAGGGTTCTTTTTCTCTCTGCCCATATATCTAGCTGTTTGCCCCCCCCCCCCCCCCCCAAAAAAAAAAAATATATATAATAATAATAATAATAATCAACAGTTAGCAAACAATATTTGCTAGTGCAGTCACTTATCAAGACAAATAGAATTACAGGACTCAAATTCACACTAGGAGAAATAAAACAAAATTAGATAGGAGAATAACCGTTTAAAATATTGCTATTATGTTAATACCTGTCTCCAGTGTACATTTGTGGTTTTAGAGGAAACGCTGCATTCTTGCAGGTTATAACATTAATGGTAGCCTTTGACTCTGTTGACGTCTTGGATGCAGATCGCAGTGATGATGTTGAACTGATCATTGGTGAGCTGAGTAGAATGTGTAAAGGTTTCTCGTAACTCTGCTCACAAACACCACGCAAAAGAACCTGTGCCAGCTGCTTAGCCAATCCCTGGTTAGATTTACAGCAGCAAAGAAAAAGCAAACATTACTGTTAATTTTGTATAACTTAATGTCACCCATTACATCCATCCTTCAACTTGAGGAAGCCTAAGTTTATAAGCTTATGTAGTTTCTTTAACAAGGTGGCAAAGTTCTTTTGTCAGTCATAATTTTGAAGGCTTTTTGGGTGGAAAACAATTCCTGCCAATATTCACTTATAATAGTGTTGCAGAACACCATTCAAATGAATTTAAACAGAGGATTATCAATCATCTTTTATTCATGAAGCAACCAGGAGTATTGCCCCTCCCCCAATTGGATGTTAGTCCACCACAGGACGCACAGCATGAAGCGACTGGGAGTATTGCTACTCCCCCCTGGACGGGATGCTAGTCCATCACAGGGTTACCCCCAGCAGTGTGTCACTGTTACCTATTTATACACTTGGGTGCAGAGAGACAATGTGGAGCAAAGTTTCTTCTGAGGAGACAACAAGGCAACGAAGAGACCAAACTATTCTCACACCACCAATCCTCCAATGTTCCAACCATCAGGGCCCTGTTGCTCAAAAGCAGATTAATGCGAATCCATGATTAAAATTTAACCTAGGTTTTCATCTCGCATATTAAAAATCTTTTTAAAAGCTACTTTTTAAACTAGCGGTACAAGTAAAAACCGAGGAGCAAAAATCTTTTTTCAAGAGCCTTCAATGATTAGCAATTAAACTTGAATCAAAGTTCATGTTAACCCAGGATTAGCTCAATCGGGCTTTGAACAACTGGGCCCTGATTGACAGATCAGCGCCCTAACCACTACAACACCCTGCCTCCATCAGGGTAAATAAAGGTTATTATTATATAAACACCAGTGAAATACCAGGTGAGCATTGCCCTTTCGTGCAAAAACATGATATCTTCACACATGAAAATAACATGTTATCTTCACACGTGAAAAGATCACCGCTGCTATGGTTACTTGATAAATCGCCCCTTTTGCAATCGATTTGATATTTCATTGGTGTTTACAGTGTATATAATAAATAGAATATTACATGGCTGCTTGGAGATATGAATTTTCTCTTCTCGTGTTGAAAAATACTTCAGTTGTTTGCTGCGCTCACTCGTGAAATATTTTTCAACACTCGAAGAGAAATTTCATATCTCCACACGGTCATGTAATATCCTCTATTTATTACATCTAACAGAACGCAGGTCGCTGGAATGGTTGTATAACACCATCACTTTTCTCAAGGTTATTTTATTCAGCCAGGGCCTGATCCCATAACAAAATTGAACTGAGTCACAAAACAATTCTGCTTCAGATATAATATAATTATTTAAGAAATAAATGATGATAATGAGCAAACCTTCCTTAAGCCGAGAGTCGCTTTTGATTCCACAACTCTCAGCAAATGTCTGAACCTGTTGATGCCTTGAGTGACTTTCCTTGTATGCCAAAACAAACAACAACAATAAATACATAAGAAATCAAAATGTAACTGGATCCAATAGCCAAATGTTCAATGGATAAATGCAAGGCTTCATGCAGCTGGAATGTGAGAATTTGACAGATTTCCTGATTTGCATAATGTCTCCTAACATTTATCTGCAATAAATTTTTGTTATTTTTCTCCTTTTTTCCTCTTTGCTTCCAGCTTTTTTTTTTTCAAGCAAATCAGAATATAAAAACACAAATAATTTAAAGCAAAGGTTTAGGAGTTTTGGAAGGCTTCTAAAAAGCAGGTCGTGTAGAGGAAACAGAGGAAAAAAATTAAGTACAGATTTTTGTTGAGAGAGAGGTCATGACAATTTGGAAAACTGCAAATTATCATGCTGTGTACCTGATGTACAAAAACAGTATGTGTGCAAAACAATGCAAAAAAAAGTAGACACTTCTGAATTTATATCCAAACTCATTATTCAGTTTAAAAGACGTGACTATGTCACCCTCCCCATAGCTTTATACACATGTAGGCGTGGCAAGACAGGATCATTATCTCATATCTATGTTGTAACACTTTTTCTACGTGCACAATAACTTAATTTGTAACTTGTTATGACATGTTCAGTTTGTTCAACAAATTAACTACTTACTATAAAAAAAAAAGTACAAAAACATACATTAATCTACTGAAAATTTGGCAATTTGATCTACAGCTGTAGTTTAATTTTGAACTAGTATTGTGTTTTTCAAACAAGAATAGGCGGCTCTTTGTTGACATGTCTCATGAGCATAAAGGACAATACGTACTGATTGTTATAAATTTAAATGGCTCCATAAATTGAAAGAGTTTGGCAAAGGCAGACTAGTATTTGAGCATGGTACAAGTATTGTTAAATAGTTCTTGAGAAACGAACATTGAAAGTATCAACTGAAGATTTTACAAAGGATGTACTTCTTGCCACCCAGCTATATATTCTTTGTACATTTCACAGTTTTTGAAAGCTAAGTTCTCTGAAAATATTCTACATATCACACCAATATTTTACACTGGCTATGAAGAGTGACATATTTTAGTTTATGGTGTCCGTTTGTTTGCAACTTGTTGTTTGATACACTATCTGTTCATGTTGTCCTTCAGCAGCATGGTTAAAAATATATAAAACTGTTCAATTGAGGCCTTAAACTGCTGTTTAAAAGTAAAAACTAAAATCCAAGCTTTCGCCGATCAACGGCATCATCATCGCCGTTGATCGGCGAAAGCTTGGATTTTAGTTTTTACTTTTAAACAGCAGTTTAAGGCCTCAATTAAACAGTTTTATATACTATAAATCATGTTCAATTATTAGACAAAATGTCAACATTGAAAACAGCAGAGAGTCTCCTACTGTATCCATTCACACAGCTAGTACTAAATTACCAGTAAACTGTTGGCTCCTTACCCATTTTTAATAAGCAGTACTGGAGACCGCTGAAGAGCTATCTCTAATGTCCTACCCAGCGGCATGGCTTGTGACGTCCCTGCAGTGGGTCTTGATGTGGATATCTGGTCAGTTGCAAGCCACAGACCAATATCACCTGCACATTCATAGCAGGCAATGATGTCATCATCGCTGACCTCAGACTCCCCAACGGACTGAAGTTGCTCCAGGGCCATGGCTGTAAACACACGGTAATAACTTTATTGGAATGGCTTTCATTTTAGAACTAAAATTTAATGTAGATGCTGTTCATGGCCAACAAAACAATAAAACAAGAATCATGCCAGGTTTAGAGGTAAATGCATTTTCTGATGAAACAAATTGTTGCTTTGGTTTTATCAAAACCTGGTGCAATTACATACACAGTAGTTCAACGTTGAACATACTAAAGATACACGTACAGAACTGCATTAGTGCACTGCATTTGCTTTTTAACTTGAATTCACATTAATTTGTTCAAAATTATTTCAAATGCACCTTATGACACATATTTGCACTAGCCAATGTTCAAAATAAATGTTCCTTCTCTAGCAAATAAAATTAAAATAAACAAATAAACAGTAATAATAAACAAATTCAAGAGTTGGAAAAGGAATTTATTTGAGCAAATATGGCTTACAATATTAATTAACTGTTGGGGATCAGGGATGGTGCAGTGGTGAGAGTACTTGCCTCCCACCAATGTGGCCCAGGTTCGATTCCCAGGGTTGACGTCATATGTGGGTAGAGTTTATTGTTGGTTCTCATCCCTACTCCAAGAGTTTTTGTCAGGTTCTCCAGTTTTCTACCCTCCACAAAAAGTCAAACACATCCAAGGTGGCAATTTGACAGGAAACAGAGAGCACGGGGAGACATGCCATGGATAGACCACTCAAATTCCCATTATTATACCCTGCTAGCAGACCATTTCTTTCTGGAAAGTCTTTTAGCATGTACAGAGTCGTTTGCATCTCTAGTATTTCATGTAGTTAACTTGTTTACTTCTCCAAAACAAGCCAACTAAAATACTAGAGGCACAAAGGACTTCATACGTGCTAAAAGACTTGCCAGAAAGAAACGTTCTGCTTAGTAGCAGGGTACATCATTACGGCATCTAGATAAACGCAGTTGTGATGGCTTCTGCACATCATGGTGTTCCTGTGATTTCTTTCCAAAGTAATGTTTCACTTTTTTTAAGTGTACATAAGTTTTTGGTAGATTCTAAATGTATTTTGTAGATCTAAATGTCCTGTGTTCGTGTCTTCAGTAGTATTGGCATCATTGTAAAGGAAAAAGTGCCCTAGATAAGCTACCCCTTAGTTTTTGGATCAATCGCCAACTATTATTTGAATAAAAAAATTCTCATTTATTTTCATGTATTACCTTTATAAGCAAATCCGTCAGCAACCAATCTTGATTTTCTTTTGGATTGTGAGTCCATGTTTATATCATCAGCTCCGGCCTGGTTGCAGTATTTAACACAACTGTGAAAGTCTTCTATCACAAAGTGAGCTTTACATAACAGCAATAAGGCTTCTTGGGTTCTTTCTGGCTGTTTGAATAATGAAGAGAATGAAATTCAACTAGAGTAAGAGAAGCATAGCTAGAACTTATAGGATTGGATGGTGTCCCACGGGAGTACATTCAAGTACAGTCAACTCTCTCATAGCCACCACTTCTTGTAAGCGACCACCTCCCATAAGCGACCACTTCGTAAACAACCGGTTTATTTCTCAGTTAAATACTGTTTCAAGAGCTCTCTCATAAGCGACCACCACT
>NW_028145965.1:0-42785 GCF_977016875.1 Pavona decussata
ATCTTTCGATTGGCAACATTTCTGATTGAAAATGGCGATTGGTAACATTTCTAATTGAAAAGGGCGACCTACCAAAATCGTCACACTGCTTCCCCGTCTATATAGGGGTGAGTATTTGACTTTGCCATGGTTAGAGTCAAGTGCAAACATTAAAAATGGAATCAGCATGCAAGAAAACCTACTATGGAGTAGGTTTTGTTTCTCCCGTGCGAGCTAAGTCATAGAACTTGCCCTGACGGGGGTAGGGTAGGCCCGCCAAAAAGGTGCATTTTTTGGTTAACTTGGAAAATTTCTAACAAAAATGTGACCCAACTAGGTTTGTTTTGGACGATCTTTTGATTGGCAATTTTTCTGATTGAAAATGGCGATTGGCAACATTTCTGATTGAAAATGGCGACCTACCAAAATCGTCACACTGCTTCCCCGTCCATATAGGGGTGAGTATTTGACTTTGCCATGCTCAGAGTCAAGTAAAAACATTAAAAATGGAATCAGCATGCAAGAAAACTTACTATGGAGTAGGTTTTGTGTCTCCCGTGAAAGTAGAGTCAAAGAACTTGTCCTGACGGGGGTAGGGTAGGCCCGCCAAAAAGGTGCATTTTTTGGTTAACTTGAAAAATTTCTAACAAAAATGTGTCCCAACTAGGTTTTTTTTGGACGATCTTTTGATAGGCAATTTTTCTGATTGAAAATGGCGATTGGCAACATTTCTGATTGAAAATGGCGACCTACCAAAATCGTCACACTGCTTCCCCGTCCATTTAGGGATGGGTATTTGACTTTGCGATGGTTAGAGTCAAGTAAAAACATTAAAAATGGAATCAGCATGTAAGAAAACCTACTATGGAGTAGGTTTTGTGCCTCCCGTGGGAGCAGAGTCATAGAACTGGCCCTGACGAAGGTAGGGTACGCCGCCAAAAAAGTGGCATTTTTTGGTTAACTTGAAAAATTTCTAACAAAAATGTGTCCCAACTAGGTTTTTTTTGGAGGATCTTTCGATTGGCAACATTTCTGATTGAAAATGGCGACCTACCAAAATCGTCACACTGCTTCCCCGTCCATATAGGGGTGAGTATTTGACTTTGCCTTGGTCAGAGTCAAGTGAAAACATTAAAAATGGAATCAGCATGCAAGAAAACCTTTTATGGAGTAGGTTTTTTGCCTCCCGTGGGAGCAGAGTCATAGAACTGGCCCTGACGAGGGTAGGGTAGGCCCGCCAAAAAGGTGCATTTTTTGGTTAACTTGAAAAATTTCTAACAAAAATGTGTCCCAACTAGGTTTTTTTTGGACGATCTTTCGATTGGCAACATTTCTGATTAAAAATGGCGACTACCAAAATCGTCACACTTCTTCCCCGTCCATATAGGATTGAGTATTTGACTTTGCCTTGGTCAGAGTCAATTCAAAACATTAAAAATGGAATCAGCATGCAAGAAAACCTACTATGGAGTAGGTTTTGTGCCTCTCGTGGGAGCAGAGTCATGGAACTGGCTCTGAAGGGGGTAGGGTAAGCCCGCCAAAAAAGTGTATTTTTTGCTTAACTTGAAAATTTTCTAACAAAACTGTGTCTCAACTAGGTTTTTTTTGAACGATCTTTTGATTGGCAACATTTCTGATGGAAAATGGCGATTGGCAACATTTCTGATTGAAAATGGCGAGCTACCAAAATCGTCACACTACTTCCCCGTCCATATAGGGGTAAGCATTTGACTTTGCCTTGGTCAGAGTCAAGTGAAAACATTAAAATTGGAATCAGCATGCAAGAAAACCTACTATGGAGTAGGATGTGTGCCTCCCGTCGGAGCAGAGTCATACAACTGGCCCTGACGGAGGTAGGGTAGGCCCGCCAAAAAAATGCATTTTTTGGTTAACTTGAAAAATTTCTAACAAAAATGTGTCCCAACTACGTTTTTTTTGGAGGATTTTTGGATTAGTAACTTTTCTGATTGAAAATGGCAGCTACAAAAATCGTCACACTGCTTCCCCGTCCAGATAAGGGTGAGTATTTGACTTTGCCTTTGTCAGAGTCAAGTGAAAACATTAAAATTGCAATCAGCATGCAAGAAAAGCTACTATGGAGTAGGTTTTGTGCCTCCCGTGGGAGCAGAGTCATAGAACTGGCCCTGACGGGGGAAGGGTAGGCCCGCCAAAAAAGTGCACATTTTGGTTAACTTGAAAAATTTCTCACAAAAATGTGTCCTAACTAGGTTTTTTTTGGACAATCTTTCGATTGGCAATATTTCTGATTGAAAATGGCGATTGGCAACATTTCTGATTGAAAATGGCGACCTACCAAAATCGTCAAACTGCTTCCCCGTCCATATAGGGGTGAGTATTTGACTTTGCCTTGGTCAGAGTCAAGTGAAAACATTAAAAATGGAATCAGCATGCAAAAAAACCTACTATGGAGTAGGTTTTGTGCCTCCCGTGGGAGCAGAGTCATAGAACTGGCCCTGACGGGGGTAGGGTAGGCCCGCCAAAAAAGTGCATTTTTTGGTTAACTTGAAAAATTTCTAACAAAAATGTGTCCCAACTAGGTTTTTTTTGGACGATCTTTCGATTAGCAACATTTCTGATTGAAAATGGCGATTGGCAACATTTCTGATTGAAAATGGCGACCTACCAAAATCGTCACACTGCTTCCCCGTCCATATAGGGGTGACTATTGGACTTTGCCTTGGTCATAGTCAAGTGAAAACATTAAAAATGGAATCAGCTTGCAAGAAAACCTACTATGGAGTAGGTTTTGTGCCTCCCGTGGGAGGAGAGTCATAGAAACTACCCTGACAGGGGTAGGGTAGGCCCGCCAAAAAGTACATTTTTGGTTAACTTGAAAAATTTCTAACAAAAATGTGTCCCAACTAGGTTTTTTCTGGACGATCTTTCGATTGGCAACATGTCTGATTGAAAATGGCGATTTGCAACTTTTCTGATTGAAAATGGCGACCTACCAAAATTGTCACACTGCTTTTCAGTCCAAATAGGTGTGAGTATTTGACTTTGCCTTGGTCAGAGTCAAGTGAAAACATTAAAAATGGAATCAGCATGCAAGAAAACCTACTATGGAGTAGGTTTTGTGTCTCCCGTGGGAGCAGAGTCATAGAACTGGCTTTTACGGGGGTATCGTAGGCCAGCCAAAAAAGTGCATTTTTTGGTTAACTTGAAAAATTTCTAACAAAAATGTGTCCCAACTAGGTTATTTTTGGACGATCTTTCGATTGGCAACATTTCTGATTAAAAATGGCGATTGGAAAAATTTCTGATTGAAAATGGCGACCTACCAGAATCGTCACACTGCTTCCCCGTCCATATAGGGGTGAGTATTTGACTGTGCCTTGGTCAGAGTCAAGTGAAAACATTAAAAATGGAATCAGCATGCAAAAAAACCTACTATGGAGTAGGTTTCGTGCCTCCCGTGGGAGCAGAGTCATAGAACTGGCCCTGACGGGAGTAGGGTAGGCTCGCCAAAAAAGTGCATTTTTTGGTTAACTTGAAAAATTTCTAACTAAAATATGTCCCAACTAGGTTTTTTTTGGACGATCTTTCGATTAGCAACATTTCTGATTGAAAATGGCGATTGGCAACATTTCTGATTGAAAATGGCGACCTACCAAAATCGTCACACTGCTTCCCCGTCCATATAGGAGTGAGTATTTGACTTTGCCTTGGTCAGAGTCAAGTGAAAACATTAAAAATGGAATCAGCATGCAAGAAATCCTACTATGGAGTAAGTTTTGTGCCTCCCGTGGGAGCAGAATCATAGAACTGGCCCTGACGGGGGTAGGGTAGACCCGCCAAAAAAGTGCATTTTTTGGTTAACTTAAAAAATTTCTAACAAAAATGTGTCCCAACTAAGTTTTTTTTCGACGATCTTTCGATTGGTAACATTTCTGATTGAAAATGGTGATTGGCAACTTTTCTGATTGAAAATGGCGACCTACTTAAATCTTCACACTGCTTGCCCCGTCCATATAGGGGTGAGTATTTGACTTTGCCTTAGTCAGAGTCAAGTGAAAACATTAAAAATGGAATCAGCATGCAAGAAAACCTACTATGGAGTAGGTTTTGTGCCTCCCGTGGGAGCAGAGTTATAGAAACTACCCTGACAGGGGTAGGGTAGGCCCGCCAAAAAAGTGCATTTTTTGGTTAACTTGAAAAATTTCTAACAAAAATGTGTCCCAACTAGGTTTGTTTTGGACGATCTTTTGATTGGCAATTTTTCTGATTGAAAATGGCGATTGGCAACATTTCTGATTGAAAATGGCGACCTACCAAAATCGTCACACTGCTTCCCCGTCCATATAGGGGTGAGTATTTGACTTTGCCATGGTCAGAGTCAAGTAAAAACATTAAAAATGGAATCAGCATGCAAGAAAACCTACTATGGAGTAGGTTTTGTGTCTCCCGTGAAAGCAGAGTCAAAGAACTTGTCCTGACGGGGATAGGGTAGGCCCGCCAAAAAGGTGCATTTTTTGGTTAACTTGAAAAATTTCTAACAAAAATGTGTCCCAACTAGGTTTTTTTTGGACGATCTTTTGATAGGCAATTTTTCTGATTGAAAATGGCGATTGGCAACATTTCTGATTGAAAATGGCGACCTACCAAAATCGTCACACTGCTTCCCCGTCCATTTAGGGATGGGTATTTGACTTTGCGATTGTTAGAGTCAAGTAAAAACATTAAAAATGGAATCAGCATGCAAGAAAACCTACTATGGAGTAGGTTTTGTGCCTCCCGTGGGAGCAGAGTCATAGAACTGGCCCTGACGAGGGTAGGGTACGCCGCCAAAAAAGTGGCATTTTTTGGTTAACTTGAAAAATTTCTAACAAAAATGTGTCTGAACTAGGTTTTTTTGGAGGATCTTTCGATTGGCAACATTTCTAATTGAAAATGGCGACCTACCAAATTCGTCACACTGCTTCCCCGTCACTATAGGGGTGAGTATTTGACTTTGCCTTGGTCAGAGTCAAGTGAAAACACTAACAATGGAATCAGCATGCAAGAAAACCTTTTATGAAGTAAGTTTTGTGCCTCCCGTGGGAGCAGAATTATAGAACTGGCCCTGACGGGGGTAGGGTAGGCCCGCCAAAAAACTGCAATTTTTGGTTAACTTGAAAAATTTCTAACAAAAATGTGTCCCAACTAGGTTTTTTTTGGAGGATCTTTCGATTGGCAACATTTCTGATTGAAAATGGCGACCTACCAAAATCGTCACACTGCTTCCCCGTCCATATAGGGGTGAGTATTTGACTTTGCCTTGGTCAGAGTCAAGTGAAAACATTAAAAATGGAATCAGCATGCAAGAAAACCTACTATGGAGTAGGTTTTGTGCCTCCCGTGGGAGCAGAGTCATAGAACTGGCCCTGACGGGGGTAGGGTAGGCCCGCCAAAAAGGTGCATTTTTTGGTTAACTTGAAAAATTTCTAACAAAAATGTGTCCCAACTAGGTTTTTTTTGGACGATCTTTCGATTGGCAACATTTCTGATTAAAAATGGCGACTACAAAAATCGTCACACTTCTTCCCCGTCCATATAGGATTGAGTATTTGACTTTGCCTTGGTCAGAGTCAATTCAAAACATTAAAAATGGAATCAGCATGCAAGAAAACCTACTATGGAGTAGGTTTTGTGCCTCTCGTGGGAGCAGAGTCATGGAACTGGCTCTGAAGGGGGTAGGGTAAGCCCGCCAAAAAAGTGCATTTTTTGCTTAACTTGAAAATTTTCTAACAAAACTGTGTCTCAACAAGGTTTTTTTTGAACGATCTTTTGATTGGCAACATTTCTGATGGAAAATGGCGATTGGCAACATTTCTGATTGAAAATGGCGACCTACCAAAATCGTCACACTACTTCCCCGTCCATATAGGGGTAAGCATTTGACTTTGCCTTGGTCAGAGTCAAGTGAAAACATTAAAAATGGAATTAGCATGCAAGAAAAGTTACTATGGAGTAGGTTTTGTGCCTCTCGTGAGAGCAGAGTCATAGAACTGGCCCTGACGGGGGTAGGGTAGGCCCGCCAAAAAAGTGCATTTTTTGGTTAACTTGAAAAATTTCTAACAAAAATGTGTCCCAACTAGGTTTTTTTTGGACGATCTTTCGATTGGAAACATTTCTGATTGAAAATGGCGACGTACCAAAATCGTCACACTGCTTCCCCGTCCATATAGGGTTGACCATTTGACTTTGCCTTGGTCAGAGTCAAGTGAAAACATTAAAATTGGAATCAGCATGCAAGAAAACCTACTATGGAGTAGGATGTGTGCCTCCCGTCGGAGCAGAGTCATACAACTGGCCCTGACGGAGGTAGGGTAGGCCCGCCAAAAAAGTGCATTTTTTGGTTAACTTGAAAAATTTCTAACAAAAATGTGTCTCAACTACGTTTTTTTTGGAGGATTTTTGGATTAGTAACTTTTCTGATTGAAAATGGCAGCTACAAAAATCGTCACACTGCTTCCCCGTCCAGATAAGGGTGAGTATTTGACTTTGCCTTTCTCAGAGTCAAGTGAAAACATTAAAATTGCAATCAGCATGCAAGAAAAGCTACTATGGAGTAGGTTTTGTGCCTCCCGTGGGAGCAGAGTCATAGAACTGGCCCTGACGGGGGTAGGGTAGGCCCGCCAAAAAAGTGCACATTTTGGTTAACTTGAAAAATTTCTCACAAAAATGTGTCCTAACTAGGTTTTTTTTGGACAATCTTTCGATTGGCAATATTTCTGATTGAAAATGGCGATTGGCAACATTTCTGATTGAAAATGGCGACCTACCAAAATCGTCACACTGCTTCCCCGTCCATATAGGGGTGAGTATTTGACTTTGCCTTGGTCAGAGTCAAGTGAAAACATTAAAAATGGAATGAGCATGCAAAAAAACCTACTATGGAGTAGGTTTTGTGCCTCCCGTGGGAGCAGAGTCATAGAACTGGCCCTGACGGGGGTAGGGTAGGCCCGCCAAAAAAGTGCATTTTTTGGTTAACTTGAAAAATTTCTAACAAAAATGTGTCCCAACTAGGTTTTTTTTGGACGATCTTTCGATTGGCAACATTTCTGATTGAAAATGGCGATTGGCAACATTTCTGATTGAAAATGGCGACCTACCAAAATCGTCACACTGCTTCCCCGTCCATATAGGGGTGACTATTGGACTTTGCCTTTGTCATAGTCAAGTGAAAACATTAAAAATGGAATCAGCTTGCAAGAAAACCTACTATGGAGTAGGTTTTGTGCCTCCCGTGGGAGCAGAGTCATAGAAACTACCCTGACAGGGGTAGGGTAGGCCCGCCAAAAAGTGCATTTTTTGGTTAACTTGAAAAATTTCTAACAAAAATGTGTCCCAACTAGGTTTTTTCTGGACGATCTTTCGATTGGCAACATGTCTGATTGAAAATGGCGATTTGCAACTTTTCTGATTGAAAATGGCGACCTACCAAAATTGTCACACTGCTTTTCAGTCCAAATAGGTGTGAGTATTTGACTTTGCCTTGGTCAGAGTCAAGTGAAAACATTAAAAATGGAATCAGCATGCAAGAAAACCTACTATGGAGTAGGTTTTGTGTCTCCCGTGGGAGCAGAGTCATAGAACTGGCCCTTACGGGGGTATCGTAGGCCAGCCAAAAAAGTGCATTTTTTGGTTAACTTGAAAAATTTCTAACAAAAATGTGTCCCAACTAGGTTATTTTTGGACGATCTTTCGATTGGCAACATTTCTGATTAAAAATGGCGATTGGAAACATTTCTGATTGAAAATGGCGACCTACCAAAATCGTCACACTGCTTCCCCGTCCATATAGGGGTGAGTATTTGACTGTGCCTTGGTCAGAGTCAAGTGAAAACATTAAAAATGGAATCAGCATGCAAAAAAACCTACTATGGAGTAGGTTTCGTGCCTCCCGTGGGAGCAGAGTCATAGAACTGGCCCTGACGGGAGTAGGGTAGGCTCGCCAAAAAAGTGCATTTTTTGGTTAACTTGAAAAATTTCTAACTAAAATATGTCCCAACTAGGTTTTTTTTGGACGATCTTTCGATTAGCAACATTTCTGATTGAAAATGGCGATTGGCAACATTTCTGATTGAAAATGGCGACCTACCAAAATCGTCACACTGCTTCCCCGTCCATATAGGAGTGAGTATTTGACTTTGCCTTGGTCAGAGTCAAGTGAAAACATTAAAAATGGAATCAGCATGCAAGAAATCCTACTATGGAGTAAGTTTTGTGCCTCCCGTGGGAGCAGAATCATAGAACTGGCCCTGACGGGGGTAGGGTAGACCCGCCAAAAAAGTGCATTTTTTGGTTAACTTAAAAAATTTCTAACAAAAATGTGTCCCAACTAGGTTTTTTTTGGACGATCTTTCGATTGGTAACATTTCTGATTGAAAATGGCGATTGGCAACTTTTCTGATTGAAAATGGCGACCTACCAAAATCTTCACACTGCTTGCCCCGTCCATATAGGGGTGAGTATTTGACTTTGCCTTAGTCAGAGTCAAGTGAAAACATTAAAAATGGAATCAGCATGCAAGAAACCCTACTATGGAGTAGGTTTTGTGCCTCCCGTGGGAGCAGAGTTATAGAAACTACCCTGACAGGGGTAGGGTAGGCCCGCCAAAAAAGTGCATTTTTTGGTTAACTTGAAAAATTTCTAACAAAAATGTGTCCCAACTAGGTTTTTTTGGACGATCTTTTGATTGGCAACATTTCTGATTGAAAATGGCTATTGGCAACATTTCTCATTGAAAATGGCCACCTTCCAAAATCGTCACATTGCTTCCCCGTCCATATAGGGGTGAGCATTTGACTTTGCCTTGGTCAGAGTCAAGT
Source organism: Pavona decussata (assembly GCF_977016875.1). Lineage (NCBI taxonomy): Eukaryota > Metazoa > Cnidaria > Anthozoa > Scleractinia > Agariciidae > Pavona > Pavona decussata. The sequence goes on from NW_028145965.1 coordinate 8,814, forward strand.
GAAAACATTAAAAATGGAATCAGCATGCAAGAAATCCTACTATGGAGTAGGTTTTGTGCCTCCCGTGGGAGCAGAGTCATAGAACTGGTCCTGACGGGGGTAGGGTAGGCCAACCAAAAAAGTGCATTGTTGGTTAACTTGAAAAATTTCTAAAGAAAATGTGTCCCAACTAGGTTTTTTTTGGACGATCTTTCGATTGGCAACATTTCTGATTGAAAATGGCGATTGGCAACATTTCTGATTGAAAATGGCGACCTACTAAAATCGTCACACTGCTTCCCCATCCATATAGGGGTGAGTATTTGACTTTGCCTTGGTCAGAGTCAAGTGAAAACATTAAAAATGGAATCAGCATGCAAGAAAACCTACTATGGAGTAGGTTTTGTGCCTTCCGTGGGAGCAGAGTAATAGAACTGGCCCTGACGGGGGTAGGGTAGGCCTGCCAAAAAAGTGCATTTTTTGGTTAACTTGAAAAATTTCTAACAAAAATGTGTCCCAACTAAGTTTTTTTTCGACGATCTTTCGATTGGCAACATTTCTGATTGAAAATGGCGATTGGCAACTTTTCTGATTGAAAATGGCGACCTACCAAAATCGTCACACTGTTTTCCCCGTGCATATAGGGGTGAGTATTTGACTTTGCCTTGGTCAGAGTCAAGTACAAACATAAAAAATGGAATCAGCATGCAAGAAAACCTACTATGGAGTAGGTTTTGTGCCTCCCGTCAGAGCAGAGTCATAGAAACTACCCTGACAGGGGTACGGTAGGCCTGCCAAAAAAGTGCATTTTTTGGTTAACTTGAAAAATTTCTCAGAAAAATGTGTCCCAACTAGGTTTTTTTGGACGATCTTTCGATTGGCAACATTTCTGATTGAAAATGGCGACCTACCAAAATCGTCGCACTGCCTCCCCGTCCATATAGGGGTGAGTACTTCACTTTTCCTTGGTCAGAGTCAAGTGAAAACATTAAAAATGGAATCAGCATGCAAGAAAACCTACTATGGAGTAGGTTTTGTACCTCCCGTGGGAGCAGAGTCATAAAACTGGCCCTGACTGGGGTAGGGTAGGCCCGCCAAAAAAGTGCATTTTTTGGTTAACTTGAAAAATTTCTAACAAAAATGTGTCCCAACTAGGTTTTTTTTGGACGATCTTTCGATTGGCAACATTTCTGATTGAAAATGGCGATTGGCAACATTTCTGATTGAAAATGGTTACCTACCAAAATCGTCACACTGCTTCCCCGTCCATATAGGAGTGAGTATTTCACTTTGCCTTGGTCAGAGTCAAGTGAAAACATTAAAAATGGAATCAGCATGCAAGAAAACCTACTATGGATTAGGTTTTGTGCCTTCCGTGGGAGCAGAGTCATAGAACTGGCCCTTACGGGGGTAGCATAGGCCGGCCAAAAAAGTGCATTGTTTGGTTAACTTGAAAAATTTCTAACAAAAATGTGTCCCAACTAGGTTTTTTTGGACGATCTTTCGATTGGCAACATTTCTGATTGAAAATGGCGATTGGCAACATTTCTGATTGAAAATGGCGACCTACCAAAATCTTCACACTGCTTCCCCGTCCATATAGGGGTGAGTATTTGACTTTGCCTTGGTCAGAGTCAAGTGAAAACATTAAAAATGGAATCAGCATGCAAGAAATCCTACTATGGAGTAGGTTTTGTGCCTCCCGTGGGAGCAGAGTCATAGAACTGGCCCTGACGGGGGTAGGGTAGGCCCGCCAAAAAAGTGCATTTTTTGGTTAACTTGAAAAATTTCTTACAAAAATGTGTCCCAACTAGGTTTTTTTTGGACGATCCTTCGATTGGCAACATTTCTGATTGAAAATGGCGATTGGCAACATTTCTGATTGAAAATGGCGACTTACCAAAATCGTCACACTGCTTCCCCGTCCATATAGGGGTGAGTATTTGACTTTGCCTTGGTCAGAGTCAAGTGAAAACATTAAAAATGGAATCAGCATGCAAGAAAACCTACTATGGAGTAGGTTTTGTGCCTCCCGTGGGAGCAGAGTCATAGAACTGGCCCTTACCGGGCTAGCGTAGGCCGGCCAAAAAAGTGCATTTTTTGGTTAACTTGAAAAATTTCTAACAAAAATGTGTCCCAACTAGGTTTTTTTGGACGATCTTTCGATTGGCAACATTTCTGATTGAAAATGGCGATTGGCAACATTTCTGATTGAAAATGGCGACCTACCAAAATCGTCACACTGCTTCCCCGTCCATATAGGGGTGAGTATTTGACTTTGCCTTGGTCAGAGTCAAGTGAAAACATTAAAAATGGAATCAGCATGCAAGAAATCCTACTATGGAGTAGGTTTCGTGCCTTCCGTGGGAGCAGAGTCATAGAACTGGCCCTGACGGGGGTAGGGTAGGCCCGCCAAAAAAGTGCATTTTTTGGTTAACTTGAAAAATTTCTAACAAAAATGTGTCCCAACTAGGTTTTTTTTGGACGATCTTTCGATTGGCAACATTTCTGATTGAAAATGGCGATTGGCAACATTTCTGACTGAAAATGGCGACCTACAAAAATCGTCACACTGCTTCCCCATCCATATAGGGGTGAGTACTTGACTTTTCTTTGGTCAGAGTCAAGTGAAAGCATTAAAAATGGAATCAGCACGCAAGAAAACCTACTATGGAGTAGGTTTTGTGCCTCCCGTGGGAGCAGAGTCATAGTACTGGCCCTGACGGGGGTAGGATAGGTCCGCCAAAAAAGTGCATTGTTTGGATAACTTGAAAAATTTCTAACAAAAATGTGTCCCAACTAGGTTTTTTTTTGGACGATCTTTCGATTGGCAACATTTCTGATTGAAAATGGCGATTGGCAACTTTTCTGATTGAAAATGGCGACCTACCAAAATCGTCACACTGCTTCCCCGTCGATATAGGGGTGAGTATTTGACTTTGCCTTTGTCAGAGTCAAGTGAAAACATTGAAAATGGAAACAGCATGCACGAAGACCTACTATAGAGTAGGTTTTGTGCCTCCCGTGGGAGCAGAGTCATAGAACTCGCCCTGACGGGGGTAGGGTAGACCCGCCAAAAAAGTGCATTTTTTGGTTAACTTGAAAAATTTCTAACAAAAATGTGTCCCAACTAGGTTTTTTTTGGACGATCTTTCGATTGGTAACATTTCTGATTGAAAATGGCGATTGGCAACATTTCTGATTGAAAATGGCGACCTACAAAAATCGTCACACTGCTTCCCCATCCATATAGGGGTGAGTATTTTACTTTGCCTTGGTCAGAGCCAAGTTAAAACATTAAAAATGGAATCAGCACGCAAGAAAACCTACTATGGAGTAGGTTTTGTGCCTCCCGTGGGAGCAGAGTCATAGTACTGGCCCTGACGGGGGTAGGATAGGTCCGCCAAAAAAAGTGCATTTTTTGGATAACTTGAAAAATTTCTAACAAAAATGTGTACCAACTAGGTTTTTTTTGGACGATCTTTCGATTGGCAACATTTCTGATTGAAAATGGCGATTGGCAACATTTCTGATTGAAAATGGCGACCTACAAAAATCGTCACACTGCTTCCCCATCCATATAGGGGTGAGTATTTTACTTTGCCTTGGTCAGAGCCAAGTTAAAACATTAAAAATGGAATCAGCACGCAAGAAAACCTACTATGGAGTAGGTTTTGTGCCTCCCGTGGGAGCAGAGTCATAGTACTGGCCCTGACGGGGGTAGGATAGGTCCGCCAAAAAAAGTGCATTTTTTGGATAACTTGAAAAATTTCTAACAAAAATGTGTACCAACTAGGTTTTTTTTGGACGATCTTTCGATTGGCAACATTTCTGATTGAAAATGGCGATTGGCAACTTTTCTGATTGAAAATGGCGACCTACCAAAATCGTCACACTGCTTCCCCGTCCATATAGGAGTGAGTTCTTGACTTTTCCTTGGTGAGAGTCAAGTGAAAGCATTGAAAATGGAATCAGCACGCAAGAAAACCTCCGATACATTGTCTCACTTTGCTGGAAATAGATAAATAATTCACCCAGCCTCGTTTCCATGTAAGAAGTGTAGTAGGCCACCTTTAATCCGTTATAATGTAGTTTATTGAATAGTCCTTTTAAGGGTAATGTTATTAAACGCTTCGTCGGTTGCATTTATCGAAGTCTGAGGGAACTGTGTACGACTCCGCAGTGCGCTGTGTTGTTGGTCTCGCGCTGGACGAGAAACACTCAAACCTTCGCTATCTGCAGGAATGAAAGAAAACTCGAACATTGTACGCAGCTCATGACCATGACTTATGGTTCCAAAAAGTATAATCCATCGAGTTGTGTAGTTCCGCGACGAAAACATGACCACAAACTTTCCGAGTTGTGAAGCTCGGCGGCCATTGTGCCACTTGATCATGAATTGTGATCACGATACGACGTTATCGAGCTATGAAGCTCACATTTGCGTTGAACACTTGCACCAAATCAGAGGAGATGAAGCGATCAAATACAACCGAAGCATTGTTCAGTCAAGTAAATCGGGCAGCGGAAGCATTCTTTTGTATTACGCAAGCAATTCACGTCGTGCACAGAGTTCTGTTCCGATTTCCATCAATGATAGCCGCAGATGTAATAATGCTCGTAAGAGTTATGAAAGAGATATCAGTGGTATAGCTGCAAAAATTGGCCGTAGGAGTTGTTCTCCTACTATAATTTTTATATAAAGTTACAGATATAAATGAATAATTATCAAAACATGGACCAGTGCAGCCCATTTTAAGCTACTTGTAACTTTCCACAAGCATGCTGCACTCAGACCAGACACATGCGTGTTTTCAATGTTCTTTTACATGTAATTTGACACTACCAATGTTGTTGTTCCAAAAAAAAACGTTGATTACCACTTTTAAGCTTTTTAATTTTTTCTGATGTATTACATGTACATATTTATACTTTAAGTGTGTTAAGTTAAAAGCATTATTCTGTAATTCACACTTCCAATATATTGCTGTTCAAAGTTGAAATATTACTTTCTTTCACACTACTAATGTTGTTGTTCCAAATATAAATTTAGTTTGAGGCCTTTCCTAAATACTTCATTATACACTACGTGTGAACTGTATTCTTTATTTTCACACTTCTAATATTGTCGTTTCGTTGACACCTTCTAAGAATAGGCCTTATCACGGTTTTCGACGCCATTTTGACGGGTAGGCAAACAGGCTTGAAATAATAGTGTTTGTATGGAAATCCGATGTAAAATAATTTTCATAAAACATCGCTTCTGAAAAATTCGTGAATTGGAAACTTTTGGCACTAGGAAAAGGATTTTAAGAACAAAATTGGAGGGATGTAGCTGTGACAGAAAGCGTCCAGTCGTGTTTTCAACTTTCCATACATTTGTCTGTATAGCGAACCAGCCGTGAACTGCTACTAAAAATAGTTCGCGGGAAAAAATACAGGGAAATGTATGGAAAGTTCAAAACATGACTGGACGCTTTCTGTCACAGCTACATCCCTCCAATTTTTTTTAAAAACCCTTTTCCTAGTGCCAAAAGTTTCCAATTAATGAATTTTTCAGAAGCGATGTTTTATGAAAATTTTTTGACATCGGATTTCCATACAAACACTGTTATTTCAAGCCTGTTTGCCTACCCGTCAAAATGGCGTCGAAAACCATGATAAGGCCTATTCTAATATTTGTTGATTCCATATGTAGTAATATACAATGATTGTGTACACTCGATCTAAACCAATGTTGTTTGAAGAAAAAAATGTCATTTGATGTCTTGTCAAAAAAAATTTCCCCATCTGGTTTTCATTTCATATGTATTGCATAACATAAGTTGTCAACTTAGCAATAATCCCTTTCATTACATGTGTTACGCATGATGCAAAAAATATAGAGGGACCAGCCATGTTGTTAACTTTGTTCTTAAAAGTAATAAAGTTCTTGTTTACACTTCATTCAAAATCAAAGTTTCTCATTTCTTTTCACAAGGATTTGATCTTCCTCCTTTGACCCATCCCCCAGAAATTGAACAAGGGCATCATGGGAAATATAAAAGAATAACAAAAGCTACCCCTCCTCCCACCCTTTCGTCGAACGTATTTTTCTAATCATTGATTACCACTAGTTTTTATCATCAACATGTACGGTACACTTACATATGCTTCCACATTTTCAAAGTACATTTATATTCAAAGTTAATGTGTGTTACAGTGCATTATTCAGTGATTATTATAGTGCGAGTGTGAAAATCGTGAACACCAGAATAATTTCTGGAAAGTTTATTGTGTTGGAAAGGAGAATGAATCAGATGAAACGTGAATAAGCTGCATTGAACCATAATGGTTTTGTGGTTTGTGGGTTGTTCTTGCTGTTTGATTGAGCATCTGATTTTTCAGCTACAGTTTTTTACGTTGCACTGAAAAAATTATCATTAGAAACACTTGTAAATAGATCAGTTAATGTCTGAAAGGTATGCTGTAATTTGGTATAATTTCAGCAAGATGAGACAGCCGCAGCACAAAAAGGTGCGGCTGCAGCGACAAAAGATGTCAAGGAATCTGAGTTTGAAAGAAAGAGGAGGTAAGCAGATGAGCTGATCAAGGGAATCATAGCTGGTGACGTGATCGATGGCACAGCAGGTATTTAATATCTTGTTGCATGTCTTTTTGGTAGTTTATTACTGTTAGTTGCTTTGCTGGGAGGTCTGTCTTTAATGGAGTCCTAAAGGAGTTTCGAATGACATTCTTAAACCTAAATTTCTGAATTTGTGGGATTTGATGAGATATTCAGAAAGGGTAGCATGAAAATTATCCATTTCAGGGCTCGAAATAACGGCCGGTCAACGGACAATGTCCGTAATGATTGGGGAGTTGACCAGTCCACCTTTCGTCTTGCCGGTCATGTTGACCGGTCACATTCGATCGCATTGAAGATGAAATAAATAAAAATGTCCATGCTATTCAGTTGTTTCATTTGTTACCATTTGATCTGAAATCCTCGGTGAAATGCAACTAGAACCGTTGTTTACAATTCGCGCATTGAAACAGACATCGGGGTTCACGCACTTCCAGTCACAAAACTATAAATATTTTTACTTTTATTAGTTAATTTATTAGTTAGTTTATTTTAATACACATAAGCCTATTTTCATTTCGCCGCTGTAATTTATTTTTATTGTTGACTATGAGTGCTTTAAAGTGCTATTAGCTCTACGCAACGACTTTTTTGGAAATATATAACGCCGGTTTTGCTTCATGGGCCCCTGTTTTAAGAGTTATTTATGTTATAAATTTGACCGGACAGAAACGATACATGACCGAGCTAAAATGAATTTTGCCGGTCATCGTGTCCGGAGACTCTCCGGAAATTATTTCGTGCCCTGCCATTTTGCCAAAAAATAGCATTTTTTTTTATTTATTTTTTTTTTGTCTTTTTTATTTCACTTCCAATGAAGAGTTACAGAGAAATAGTTACAAACATAAATACAAGCTAAGAAAATACAATACAATGCAATACAAGACTTAGCTTAAAAAAAATTTAATAGAAAAAAACAGATTGGAAATACCGTATTTTCTTGATTAAACGCCGGACCCCGATTAAACTCCGGCTTTGTATAAACGCTGGGTCAAAACTGCCAATTTTTAAAAAAATGCTGGGGGCGTTTAATTGAGAAAATACGGTACCCAAAGTGCAGCTTACGTTTAATAGAAGGTAGGTTTTAGTTCTATGGCATTTAAAGATTGATTTGTAATTTTGAATTGTGTTTTTCTATGTCAAGTTTGCTTCTCAGAACAGCAAGGAAGGTATCAAAGAAATGAATGAATGAATGAATGAATGAATGAATGAATGAATGAATGAATGAATGAATGAATGAATGAATGAATGAATGAATGAATGAATGAATGAATGAATGAATGAATGAATGAATGAATGTTTATTTCCCACAATTATAAGTAACATAACAAGTACATAGTGCAATTTTGCATTGAAGTCAGGAGGAAGACTAAAGAAACCCTTACGGGCTTTTACAAAGTAGTCCCCCTTTGATTCAAATTACATTTCTAAGCTAAATTAATCAGGATATCAGGTTTGGTGTACAAATAACAGTAATAATAAAAGGTGCAAGTAAAATTATGCAAGTTAACGCCTATATCATAATCATTGAAAGAGAAGGAATTGCTTCATTGTCTTTTTGAAAACATGTATAGAAAGAGATCGTTTTATTTCTAGAGGAGTTTTGTTCCATGTATTAAATAAGGGTCTTCTTCTCTCGAGGCAATGTAAATGTAATATTTTGCAATTATTAAACTGAGGTTCAGGCCAAGTTAGCATTTTATTGCAACATAGTGGTGAGATATTGCCAGTTTTATTCTCTGATATGCTTCTCAATTTGCATTAGTTCTTACCAGTTTAGAAGCAAGACAAAAATCATTATTATAACCATAAGGATTTGCCTGGAGTCTTCAAAGAATAGAAGTGCCAATATCCCACCCCTAAGTTGTAAATTATAAGATGCCAATTTGTTGTTGTTTGTTGCTGTGAAAATGTGGTCATTAGGGACTGGTCATAAAGTACCGGGGGGGGTGGGCTGGAAAAATTCATTTTTACGAAGGCTAGTTTTGTGTGACCCACCCTCATATTTTTGCAGAATAATGCATGGCCCACCCATATTTTTCAGGTAAAAAATGAAATGACCCACCCCTAGTAAATAAAGGTAAGACTATACATAAAACTAGACAAATTAGAGGACAAGTATGATAGAGGAAGGAGCACACATGCACAAAGTCTTGTTTTTGAAGTTTATCATTGCATGAGATCTATTTTTGTTGAAATACCTGAAATGATTTTGAGAAGATAATGTGCATCTAATATGTATCATTAATAACCACATGGAATCATAGTTGTTCATTTTAATGGATGCGAGTGAACTTGCCCTTTTCTTGATAGAATGTGTAGTTCCAGAAAATATCCTTACCCCACCCATGGAGGGAATTCAAGATTCTGGAGGGGATGGTGGTAAGAGAAAGAACAAAATTACAGAGATTGTATGAAAGAAACTTGGAAGTTCCTGGCGGTAGGGCGTCCTTTTATAAATTCCCTCTGTGATGGGGGATGGATATTTTCTGAAACTACACAATTATAATTTGTGCTTTTACTGTTAATACATTTCACAGTTTTACTGGCAAAAGGCACCATTTGATGCAAAACATGTGCAAAAATATTATGTGCCCCACCCCTTTAATGATGCATGGTTTTTGCTAGCCCACCCCTTTTTACATGCATGAAAACAGTGACCCACCCCCCCTTTTTTTCCAGCCCACCCCCCCCTGTACTTTATGACCAGTCCCTTATAACAGGGTGGTCGGATTAACGAGGTTATAAAACTAAGGAAATGACAAGAATTTCAATTCATTCAGGGCATACAAAAGTGGTGGTATTATAACGAAGTGATCATAAGGCAGGGTTCCACTGTATACTAATGAGTATTTTACTGTAGTCCTGGCACTTAACTGTGTTGGATAAATTTTCTTGTCAACAGTATCTCCACTGCTGCAGAAGCAAGGGAAATCTGAATCCCAGCCAGCCCAGGCAAAGATGTAGCAGCAAGACCTTTTGTTCATGTGTAAATTAGAAACAACAGAAAGAAAACAATGTTCATAAATTCTCAGTAATTCAAATTGTACATCCTTTGTACAATTTACTTTTACTTGGCCTTCAATTCCTTTAAGAATGTTGTGCCTCGATGTCTGATCCACTGCTTTGTGCTTCATTTTGTGATAAAAGTTCAAAACGTGCCCATAATCATGGGTATTTATTCCAAATGAAGCGCTAAAAAAGTAAGGAATCTTGTGGCAATGTTTCCTAAAGGAATTGAAGGCAACACGCAAAAAATCTGGAAACTAAAAGCCAAAACAAGAAAGAATGAGCTAAAATGTGCTATAGGTTAGTTATGCTCCAAGTCCAATCCCTTCAATTGAGTGTTAAAAAATTCCATGTTCACTTTGGTCTTGCTTCACTGTGCTCAGTGATTGGCTAAAAAAAAGGTTATATAACTTTGCCAACTAACCAGAAGAAAAACCCAAACCAATTGTCACTTTCTTGCCGTAACATTCTTGCATTTAAATGTGTTAGCAACGGCCCACTGAAACTACCAGTCTTGGCGGGAGAATAAATTAAACTTGGAAAGGGTTTTTAGTGTCATAGAAAACAAACCACCTTGGCAACCAGCTATCGGATGCGATTACTTATTACTCCAACTGGGAAAATTTATTAAGTCTGTATTTTGTGGTTTTCTTTAGTTTTTGTGGATTTGTGCAATTTTGTATGTTTTCTTTATGCTACAACTATACTTGCAAACATCCTTTTTGCTTGACACTGTTAACAATATACCATATTTATTTAATTGACTGTCCATCTTCCATCGATGGAAACCGATGATCGGAAATTCAATCGATAAATCGATATCAATCAATAAAATTAGTTAATTGGTATCGGTCAATCGATGACCAATTGGCAACCACACACAAACCGTTCATCGATTGCTATCGATTGGCTCAGTAACCTTGAACAGACGTCACGCACGCTACCTGTCCAATCATCCGCCATTTTTAGGAAGCCCTGGGGACGAAATTGGTAAAACAAATTCCAACCCAGAATATACCAAACACCAAAACTAAAATGGCTCATCGCTTACTACTAGGATGAAAAAAAGGAACGTCTTTTAGTCTTTTTCTTCATATTTTATTTCTTTTAGACACAATTGGCGCCTTCATAGATTTTTGAGTTTGTATGTATGTGATCAGTCTTTGTGTTCGTTATTATAAGGCTAGGTATTGCTGCTTTATTCATTATTTTGCAACAACTCATGCTGCTGTTGTTGGCAATTTCATTGTTTGCAAAAGTACAACTTCTGTTACCAGAATTTTTCTGTGAAGGCACGATGCAACCACTTTCCGTTTTTTGAAGTCTATAGATTGGCCCATGGAAAAAAACTTTTAATTGGTCAAAAAAAAAAGGAATCCTGTGGACGGGGCATTAACGTTAAAATGTGTTTATAATTACTGTGTACAAAGTTGTGTTTTTTATGCGTCGATTCCGGTTCCGTCAATCTGCAATCAATTTGCAACCAATCGATACCACACGAATCTTCGCCATCGATTGGTCATGGATTATCAATATTAATCGATTAATTGATATCAATTATTGGTATCAATTGATATCTATTGTCATCGATTATTGATTCCATCGAATGGATACCCCGGGGAAAAAAAACATTTCTGTAATACCCCAAGGTGAAGAAAGAGGAGCGTCAGTTTTGTTCCAAAATTGGTTTTAGATACAGTAGTCAATGAACTTTTATATTGTTTGTGACTTGTTTATGTAAGCTTAAATTGCACTTTATTTTGTCTTGTTGAAGCAAAATAAACTTGTTATCCCTTGTTTTGTCATCGTCTAATACATGTAATATCCTAGTCTCCATCGCAGCCATCGTTTGGGCTCGTCACGCTCTCTTGCTAAAAATGTTGGGAAAATAATAAGCACCCACCCTCGAATAAGTGCCCACCACAAACAAGTGCCCACTCTCATTTGCCCAAAATTAAATAAGCACCCAGGGTGGTTAATCGAATAAATACAGTATATGGATTGTATTTGCTTTGTGTTCTGTTGTTTGTTTTTATTTGGTTTTGGTTAGAGCAATTACTTTGGTTTTGTTTTTTCGACACTCAGTTGGAAACAATTTCAAATGCAAAAATTGCATTTAATTAACTCAATCTGATTCTGTTTTTAGTGAGAAGAAAAAATCAGTTGCATTAGGATTATCTCAGCTTGAACAGACAAATATTCCACCAAAGGTTAGTGACCGAACAATAATATTGCAGTTAAATAATCATGGAATTACGAGATAGTTCTGTTACAAATGTTTACAGTTAACAAACATCTTTTCTTTAGAAACCTGTGTTATACAACAAAGAAACACAAACACAAAATGCTGAACAAGAAGAGCCCCCAGGTTAGTTGTCTTTGCCCAAATTTTTTTATCAATGCTCTTGACATTTTAACGTCAGCTTATATTTGTTAAGAATTATTATACATGACCGCAGTCAAGCTGTGGTCAAGTCAACAGTTTCATCTGCAGATTCAAAAGTCAGCATCACCTTGTATGGCATAATAAAAAGCACCTCTAGAAAGTGATATGAATGATCACACTTGAGGATTTCATCCACAGATCCAAAAGATAGAACCACCCTTTATAGCATGATAAACAGCACCACAGGAAAGTACTGTTCTGTAGCTTTCATTTGAATAGACACACTTTAAGGATTTCATCCACAGACTCAAAAGGTTGAAGCATTTTGAACAGCATGTAATTATAAAGTTACATGTGTAACGTTTCCAGAGCAAAGTATTGCCCAATAAAATAAGCTGATTTTGAATGATCATACAAGGTCTAAAGAGATTTCACTTAATTAAACATGAATCAAGGTCTGGGAATACTTCAACTGTGAACTGATAGATTTTAATTGATTTGTTTGTAGATGAATTTGAATCTGCTGCAGTACCAAAAACAAAGGAGACCGAACCACAACCTGAAACTGAAGACAGACAGGAGGAAAGCAGAGAAGAAGGCAAGTGAAAATAAAATTACGACATTAACCACTTGATTTGAGCAGTGTCCCTTCATTACACCCTCAGTGAAGAACTTAACAAATTCTTCCATCTTAAACAGTTCCAGTTATAGAGCTCAGAGAGGAACAAAAGGAACACTTATTGAATTCGGGAGAATTCGTGAAGTTCTTTGACAAAGCCACAAGGCTGATGGAGAGAGTCTTGTGTGAAACAGTGGACTTCACATCTGATTACTCTGGTGATGAAGCAGGGGACACTGAAGGGTGGGTTTGTTGTTTGTGCTTTTAACTTTTTAACCCCTAATATCAAAGAACACAATCTCCTTTTTTTGTTCCCGTACTTTTATTTTAAGAGAACTGGAGAGAAGTTATTGGGTGATGATACTCAAATATTCACCATAAGGGCGTAAAGGGTTCAACGGTATAAGACTTAAATGTATGGGAAAAGGTAAGAGATGAATGGAACCATAGTAAAGTACTGCTCATTTCCCTTTGCTTGAATCATATACCTGCCAACTCTCATGCATTATGTGTGAATCACATGCCTGCAGACTAAAGGCATAGATCTCACGTATCGAGGACAATTTCTCTCACCTGACTCACAAAAATTCAATTCAATTTCCCCAAAAAGGGCACATAATGTTGCTTTTGTGTCTTAACGGTCTGTATCACAACAGCAACATTCGGAAGTCTTCGGACGTAGTTACTAAAACAAGGAATGACCTAGAATGATCTAAAATGACCTAAAATGACCTAAAATGATCTAAAATGACCTAAAATGATCTAAAATGATCTAAAATGACCTAAAATGATCTAAAATGATTTTATTTTTTTAATTTTATAACAAAGGCTAGTGAGCAGCACAACGGAAGACTTCTTGTAGTTGTATACTTTTCGTTTATTTCCGACACGTTTCGTCTCTATCGGGGACTTCTTCAGGGAAATACTGCGGCTTTGACTGATGCAAAGTGTCTAGTTTTTCCCCAGCAACGTGGTTTTGATTGGTGCGAAGTTCCAAGTTTCGCTCAGCAACGTGGTTTTGATTGGTACGAAGTGCCTAGTTTTTCCCCAGCAACGCGGTTTTGATTGGTAGGAAGCGAAGTCCTATGTTTCGCCCAGCAACGTGGTTTTGATTGATGCAGCTATTTTATATGGAACTGACACAGAGTTATCTTTTATTCATGCCCTACCCTTGACTTGTTAACTACGTGTTTATTTAAGGAAATTGATGCACAGATATGCCTTTACATTGTTTACAAAAGCGTTTAATCAGTGTTTACACAAGAATTTAGCCTTGTCGTGTGGCTTTTAATGTGCAACCGGAAAACGAACCCGAAAAAAATTGGTCAGTGCCAATATATTTCGGTCTTTCGGACCGACCACAAAAAAACAGTCGCTCTAGTGCGGTTTGTTTACGCAACTTTGTCATCGAATCGGCTTACGTGCATTACCATCGGCACTTCTCGAGTCTTTTTCGGTCTTTCCAGCAGCTTCCTGCCTTTACTTTGGTAAGCACTCAGTTCTGTAATTCTGTAATTTTATCTTCGTTTCCCTTCATTTAGATCATTTAAGAATATTTCAGAATTATTTTAGATCATTTAGGTCATTTTAGGTCATTTTAGACCATTTTAGGTCATTTTAGATCATTTTAGATCATTTTAGGTCATTTTAGGTCATTTTAGGTCATTTTAGATCATTTTAGGTCATTCCTTGTTTTAGTAACTACGAGTCTTCGGAAGTCTTCTTGCATTTGACTTAGAAAAAGGTGGTAGGTATAGAATGGTCATCCACAGACTAAAAAGGTGGAACCACCTTGTACAGCATAATAGACAAACTTGTATGTACAGTGTACTTGGTCTGTAGCTTTCATTTGAGTTGTCACTCTTTAAAATCTCAGCGCATCTGCTGAAAAATAGTATTAGAATACCCAAAAGCCTAATTATTAAGTGACTGCGTACATCTATCAAGAGTCATTATTTTCAAGTAATTCACTTATTTTGCCCTTTGATCTTTTCATAGAGACATGCAAGCATCTGGTAAACTGTCTTTCAATCGAGACTTCTTTGATGAAAGATGGTCAAGACACAGAACGGTTACTTGCTTGGATTGGTCCACACAGGTGCAGTTTGTTCCTTCCTTCTGCCACCTAATCCTAAAGAATGCAGGCAGCTTGATTTTTAATCCGAGCTCTAACCTGAAGATGAAACTTTCCACGCGTGGCCTCGTTTTCATGAGCAAATTCATGACGTCAAGACAAAATGGCCGCTGAGTGATTAAAGCGAAACAAAGAACTTGATTTGTAGCGTGACGGCCGTTGTTCGTTTCACAGGCTCTCCTCGTGTCAAAGTACCCTTCACATTTTGGTCTCTCGACGGGGTACTTTTGCATTGCCGCCAGAAATATTTGAACACAGTAAACTACATTTTAAATTCAAACTTGACGTACCAATTGGGTTTCTTTTGTGTTGAAATTGGATGAAATTTGCTAAAGTTTTAAACTGCCGAAATGGGGTTTCTTCTAACGGGCGAAGCATTTCCAATTTTCAAGCTTATCTAAATTTACCAGTGCATTATGAAGAAGAGGGATGTGTTTGTATTTTGTAAACATTTCATTAATGGAAGACATCGCGTTTCTTTCTACGAGCGAGATGAAAATGGGTAATTTTTAGTAAGTTTCGTGACCAAAAGGACGCTAATTTGCCGTATTTCAAACTTTGCCCGATTTCGTAAAAAATAACACGCGGACGAAACTTTTAACGTTATTTTTGAAAGTACTCCACTATAGAGATTATATGGGCAAAATATGAAGGAATTCGAAATTTCACGACTGACGCCCGATTTTTGATAATTCCAGAAATCGGCTCTTAAACTCAAGCAAGGGGAGCCGGTACACAGGGTATAGATTGTAACGGAAAAGGTCCGAATGGATAGATATACAAGGGTGTACGGGGGTATGCATAAGTAAACATGGGTATACAGGGGTTTGGGTGGGTACACAAGGGTATACCAAGGTATACAGGGGTACACAAGGGTATACCAGGGTATACAAGGGTATACAAAGGTATACAGGGGTATAATTGAGTGACTCAATTGCACGTTTTGTCCCACCTAAATAAATTATGCAAGAGAAAAGCTACAGGCCTTGACTCTGTGTTAGCAAGACTTCTAAGAGAATGTCCGGATTTAATCTGCGGGTCACTTGCTCTGATATTCAATCAATCGATCGATACTGGTATTTTTCCTGATGAACGGAAGAATGCAAGAATTTCGCCTCTTTTTAAGAAATCAGGAAGTAGGAGTGATCCTTCTAATTATCGACCGATATCGATTATCCCGGTTGTGGCCAAGGTTTTCGAGCGAATTATTTATGATCAGTTGTATCATCACCTAAATGAAAACAACCTTCTCAATAGACACCAATCCGGTTTTCGCTCGCATCATTCTACAGTTACTGCATTGATCGAAGCGACTGATAACTGGTCTTTAAACATCAATCGTGGCTTTATTAATGCCGTTGCTTTCGATACTGTGGACCACTCTATTCTTGTTTGAAAATTACAAGCTTATGGTATCTAGGGTTCCACAAACCAATGGTTCTGCTCTTATTTAAAAAACCGTACCTAAACTTGTCTTGTGAACGGGAATAAATCGTCCAAAATGTTCCTTCGCTGTGGTGTTCCACCGGGAACGATTCTTGGGCCCCTTTTATTTCTATTATATATAAATGATTTGCCTTATTGCCTCCAGCATTCCCAACCAAGGATGTACGCCGATGACACTAGAATTACTTTTGCTGGTAGTGATGTTGATGAAATAAATAGTTGTATTAATCTTGATTTGGAGAGAATTTGTGTGTGGCTTGCAGCCAACAAACTAACTTTAAATATGACAAAGACATAATTCCTTCTGATTGGTTCCAAGCAAAGGCTTCTATATTTTTCAGCGAATCCTACTGCTAATATCAACCAGTTTCCGATAAAACGAGTCTCGACTGTTAAATCCTTATAGGTGTACACATTGATGAAAATCTTACTTGGGAGTGTCGTATCAATGAGCTTCCTAAAATGATTGCTTCTGGTATTAGCGCTATTAGACGCATTAGGTATTCGGTCCCATATAAGACTTTACTTCCATTTACAATTCATTAGTCCAACCTCATCTCGATTACTGCAGTTCGGTGTTGGGATCCTGTTCCCCGGGCCCTGTTCTAAGAGTCTTTTTCAAAAGTTACAAAAATTACAAAATCGAGCAGCACGCGTCTTAACATGTTCAAATTACGATCGTAGTACTGATGAATTGTTGCAGATGGTAAACTGGGTTAAACTGGACCGACAACGCCTTGTCAATAACTCAATAATGATGTACAAGATTGTAAATAATATGGTTCCGGAATATCTTAGTTCACGCTTTGTCTTCCGTTCTGATACTTTAACTTATAACCTAAGAGATAGTGATGGTACGCTTGCTTTCCCACAGCCCCGCACTACTTATTGTAAAAGAAGTCTGCTCACAGCGAAGTTGTACTGTGGAATAGTCTGTCCTTGAATATTCGACGGTCGCTGTCTCTTAATGAATTTAAATCTAGGCTAAAGAATTATGATTTTGACAGTAGTCTTATATAAAGTTTATTTTGTTTTTATACCCCTTTAAACATTAATTAACTTAGGTAGTAAGATTTTAAATTAAATATTGTATAGTCCTGAAGAAAAAAACCGTGTCTAAATAAAGATTTTACCTTTTATCTTACAAAGGCATATAAGGGTATACCAGGGCATAAAGGGGTATACAGGGTATACAAGGGTATACTAGGGTTTACAAGGGTATACATAAACAATAGCCGCCATTTGGCGCGAAAATATGCTCAGATATTTGTCCGCGGACATTATCTGTTCCGAGGAGCGAACAGTTTTCCGAGAGCGAAGCTCGAGGAAAACTGTGAGCTTCGAGGAGCAGATAATGTCCAAGGACAAATATCTGAGCATATTTTTAAAGCCAAATGGAGGCCATTGTGATTATTGTCCTTCAAATATTTTTCGCAACATGTGGCAACGAGCTTGAGTATTTGAACATTTCGTTTAAGAACAGTTTACCGTCAAAAACGTTTAGAGCGTATGCTGTTTTCTGATACTGCTTTATCGACCAGCAGGTTTATCTCTCCTTCTGTCACAAAAGCAAACCGTTCTCCCATCTTGACGTTAATTGTAATTGTAAACAAGACGCGCCTTGAAGTTTCAGAAATTGGGGAATATCACTTGGGAAATATCATCGGAACTGGGGTATATTCGGTCACGTGAGGCGTTTAGACCAATCGCGCGCGAGCGAAAATATTTGATGGATTATTAAAGGATACAATAGGGTTTACAAGGGTATACAAGGGTATATATGGTAGACATATTTAAAATCTAAATACACTCCAGCTATAATAGGGGATACATGAAGTACCTACGACATTTCCGTTGGGAATACCGCAGGACGATGCGAACATCGCAGACTCAACCTGGTTCAGGTCATTGTTATCTATGGCTTTCCCGTTTATCCCCGTCAAAATCCCCAAGAAAAGCCTGTGGAGGAGGCAGGGTTTTGGTACTGTCTACTATGCCGAATACCTTCAATAGTCTGTTGACGATATCTTCAAGTATTTCCATTCAAATTATACCCTGCTAGAAGAGCGTTTCTTTCTGGTTAGTTTTTTATCATGTACGAAGTCGTTCGCCTCTCTGGTGTTTCGCGTGGTTGGTTTGTTTAACCTTCCAGAGAGAAACTCGGATAAACTCGAGTAAATGATGTGAAACGGCGGTAGGTTGATCAATTTGACGTTGTCAAATGGCTTTTTCGATTGGGAGTCCGTGATCATCAAATTTGTCACTGAGTAAACTTTCGATTGCCCTCATGGCTTTCTTCCGAAATGAGTTTCTGACTTTCCGAACCGTGCCACAAGTGATTCTCGGGCATGGACAATTTAGCGCATCCCTTTTCGCTCAATCTCACAGAATTAAAAAGAGACCGGCCTTCAGAGCCCAGAAAAAGTCCCGGTAACTGACCGGGCCCGATAAAAGATGTTAAAATGTTTTTTAGCCGTTTACACAGTGATTACAGACATGGTACTTGGCCAATGTTTTCATAAAGTTATAAGGTTTTAAAATTTAGTATTCAAAGCTAACAAAAATTGGCTTCTGTCAAGAAACATTTATCACCAAAGGCACTTATTGGGCCCGGTAAGTTACAGGGACTTTCGCGAAACGGGCCCCAAAGCTTTTCCATGGCCATGGGAACGAGGTTGATCCAGAACTCACTCACTCTCACTCTCTCTCTCTCTCTCTCTCTCTCTCTCTCTCTCTCTCTCTCTCTCTCTCTCTCTCTCTCTCTCTCTCTCTCTCTCTCTCTCTCTCTCTCTCTCTCTCTCTCTCTCTCTCTCTCTCTCTCTCTTTCAAGTGATTCATGTCCACTCGTGCGTTCAATCATGTATCACAAGCGAAGATGCTAGTTTACGGTGTGTGAGGTGACATGGAATATTAGGGTTTGGATAAGGAGGTTGGTTTCTAAAGAAAAAGAAACTGCCGTACTGCGTCGGTGGAAGTTCAAACGAATGTTTGGTTTATCAACAGAGTCGATAACTAAAGGTTAATTATCCACCTTAAAGAGATTTATGTGCTGACATTTGGAGTGTTAGCCGTTCGCTCTAACGAAGGGCTAACGCGCGAAACGTCAGCACACGAATCTCTTTACCGTGGCCAATTTATGTTTAATTATCAACTCTGTTGATAAACCAAACATTCAGTGTTATATAGGGCTTGTCGAGTTATTTTGCCTATACTGCAACATCTTGGCCCAATGGAAAAAATGAACATTGATTGAATGAATTCTACTTGACCAGGCATCCTTGGGGCAGGCCTGACAAGCGACGCCGTGCTAGATGAGAGGGTAATAGATAGCGACTCGGCTGCCAACATGCATCCCAACAGGCTGGATGGATCTGATCATACTCACCTTTATTTCGTTTGGCTGAGTAAAAAAATCTCACAGATAAAGCTTCAGCTGTAGATTTGATTGAAGGGGCAGGCATTCCTGGATAAAACCAAATTCATTAATTACAGTATCTACTACATATGTGGAAGGTTGTGTTAATCGAGAAAAATACGTAAATAGTGCGGTCTTTAAGAGTGCTCTGACAAAAACGTTAGAGGGGATTCACGAGATTATGTCAACTAAAGTCGCAGAGCTTTATTAACAATAAACAGTTTGAAATTCTTGCTAACTTCCTCAAGTTTTTCCTTAAGGTTTTGTGAAAGTTACACAAGTTATACAATTTGTTGTGGAGATAGTTATGCAATTAACAATTTACTGTTAACCACGGCCAAACGTAAAAAAAAGGAAAGTCCCTTGAGAGCTCGAAGATGATAAGTTTTGATGTAAGTCTGCGAGTTTACTAAATAAGTTTCAAGTCTTTGAAAGCGAAGCATTTAAACATTTTACAGTCTGACTGTTCATGAGTCTTCAACTGGTATTTATTTATTTATTTATTTTTTTATTCTTTTCCTCTTCTTTTTTTTAATAATTAATCAATTGCTTTGCCTAAGCTTTAGTGCCAACCTACCTTCTATATTTAAAAATTATCTAGTTTTACTCATGATCAGCTCGATTACCTTTTCAGTTATTCTGAGTAAATGTTACCTCTTTTGTATCAATATATTTATGTTGTAAATTAAGTTTACTTGACTTCAGTAATAAAGCTTGTTGTTGTTGTTGTTGTTGTTGTTGTTGTTGTTGTTGTTGTTGTTGTTGTTGTTGTTGTTGAGACTGATCGGCACTGTATGTCTATAATTATAAGTTTGAATACATAACATACTTCACATTAAAATAGTAAAATGATTTAGTAAACCCGCAGACTTACAAAACACCTATCATCTCGGAGCACTCAAAGAAATTGTTTTTATCTTTAACATGTTAATGTAAACGCGGTTAACACTAACTGATACAAATTCTTTCCCAGGGTTCCTAAGGGAAGAACGAAATTAAAGATGATCTAAAACTGCTACTTGTCGTTGCCATCACCGGTCGCCTTAAACTTACCAGCTAGCTTCTAAAGAGAGTTGTCTCTTAACTTACCCTTCCTCTCCTTATCCGTGCTTTTTCCAGTTACGTTAACCGGAAATGACGTCAGGAGAAGACAGGTTAGGAACCAGCTTAGACTGTGACATGGTGGCATGGTTGTTTGCCCCAGGCTCTTCTGCCGAATACTATCCGGGACTTTCAGTTTGTCATCGTTGATTTCATTCTCTCATCCGAACGAAATGTGCTGGAATTTTTCCTGCCATACCTTAAACCAAAACGCTACAGTGTAAATTGGCCGCATTTTGGCTGCAAATTTATAGCATCTTTTTCTTTTATGTTTTCCAAACAGAACAAACATTTGTTTAAGCTAAATTTGACAACAATGAATACTTAGCTGTCTAGAGAAGAAAGGACAGACCTTATACACCAACGCTCAGTGCAATCATGGATAATTTTTATTCAACACAATGTAACACTGTCCAAATATGGTCGTGGTGCACTGAATGGGCCATTTCCAAGTCACCTTGAACCTTATTATGAAAGCGAGGCTAAGTGCAAAGTTTTTGTTATGAAAATTAGTTTTCATTCATATGTAAACAAAACTAATTTTCATATGAAAAGTTTTGCACTCAGCCTCGCTTTCATAGCGAGGTTCACAGCAACCCGGAAATGGCCTATTATTTGTCGTCAGTAGTCAACAGATACAGTGTATCCTGCGATATACGTAATTTCGTGTGTCAGGAAGAAAATGGCAAAATAAGGATCTTCTCCACCTTTTCTGCAATAAAACTGCTTTGTTATCAATGTGTTTGATAACAAAACAATAGTCCTGCTCAATCTTGCGGAACATCCCCTGATTTTATCCAACTCGGCCTTCGGCATCGTCAGCTAAGTATCAGGCGATTTTCCGCACGATTTCGCAGGATAATGTTAAATGATTGGAAAGTATTGCCATTTTAAAAAATAAACCAGTGTTATTTAGCTGTGTTGGTTTACCGCATTTGTGTGTCAACAAGAGTGAGCTCTGAAGTTTTTGAAAGGAACTAAAATAAATTATGTCTGCTCAAAATGTACTGATACAGTATGACTGATTTAAAATGAAAAATATAAAACTCGCAAAATATTTATCCTAAGTTTTTGCCGAATTTCTTTTTAAAAAGTTAATATAAGCCACGTGTCTTAGTAGCTGTTAACGAATTTTAAAAGGTAATCAGTTTTTTATGACGTTTGGGGCGAATTATTGTGGAGGCAACAATGAATTCCAGGATTCCTTTTAATAACAGGGTCAGTTTTGACTCTGACTGGATCACTATGGTATGAATAAATAAAGGTATATAATACATGCGATAACTGAATATTTCACAACGGTGTTTGTGTACGTTATCTATGTACGTTGTGCATTCCTGTGCACCTTGAGAGCGTGAGGCAAACTTCATTTCACGTTGAATTTTTTTCTCTGTATATGAGTCCTTTCGTTTAATAGATGTTCCTAACTGCTGGACTTAAAAGAAAAAAATACGTCTTCTAATACTGCGTCATACGAGAATTTACTATCAGTCGGTTACTTAATAATAAGTTAACGTGCGTATTCAAGGTGAAGAAATATAGTTACTGTCATTGTTCGTCTGTGTACAAACGTTGAAAGCGCTATTGACATATTAGCTAATTTACAACAAACTTCGTCTGAGATTTATAACTGCATGAGGCTCGCTGTTAGACTGATTAAAAAGAACATTCATTCCTTTAACCTCTAATATCAAAGAACAAATTATCCCATCTCATCCCAATAAAAGTACTGGGAAGAAGTTATTAAAATATCAAGAACTTGGGTGATCATATCCTTGATTCTCATGACCTCAGGGGTTGAATAAGCATTGATATTACAAGGGGAAATTTGATGCTGATCACTGTTAGGGCTTAAAGAGTTAAGCAAAATACATAGGATGTTGTCTCCTGTGTTCCCGGATCGTTTTGTGCCCATTTAAAGACATATTTGTCTACTCTAACACAGTTTAAGCCGGTTCTTGATGCTTAAGCTGAAATTTTAAGTTGCGGAAAGTTTTAGGAAACTTAATTTTATTCCCCGAATTTACAAGCTGGTGTTGGTTTTACGAAAATGCCAGCTGACTTGTTATCGCATTTTAATGACATTTTTACCTCTTCGAAAACGAAAGGAATTAGCTTTCCAGTGTTTCGAAACATTTGAACTGGGATTTTGGCGAAGAAAACTACAGATGTTCTGCAGTTTTACGACTAAATCCGAATTTCCGAGGCGATTGTACGGCCATCAGAACAAACATCCACCCACGACTTGCTCCCGTCTGGCTTCATAGCTCCGTCGGTACAGCAACGGTGATGAAATCCGGAGGTTGTGGGTCCTATTCCCCTTTTTGTTTTGCCTCCTGTTTTCTCCCATTTCCCTACTAGGGCTTACGCTTGGTACGAATTCCAAGGGGTTAACTTTAGCACTTTAACATCACACCAAAGGGTTTATTCTCTAATCTATTATTTAGGAAATATATCGGCATAGTTTTATGATTACCACTAGATACCACCGAATAATCAACGGTTATCAGTCCAAAGAGTGTGCGATGCAATCTGAAGGGTATCAACATTCTAAAACTACATAAGATTAGGTTACTACTTGCCTAGTTCATCTTGTTCCTTGAAAAAGCTTTTTCGAATGCAGTGCGTTCAGTCAGGACGATAAAGGCAGCGGCGGAATAATTCATTTTAGCATACCTCAGTGACCGACTATCGCGTAACGCGCAATCTGATTGGCTACACAGTTTGTCAGAGCGCGCGCGATTTAGCATGCATCATTGCACAAATATATCAAAATTTATGAAATAAAAAGATCTTTTTGCTTCATAGATCGATCGCTGAGGTATGCTAAAACAATTAGAAGGCTTGCTCTCGTTTGTTATCGCCTTTGATAGTTGGCTCGGGGCTTTGCCCCTCGCCAACTATCAGCCGATAGAAACCTCGAGCTCGCCGTCTAATTGTTAAATAACTATACATGAATAACAAAATGAATTAAGTGAATGAATGAAAATGATGTATTATTCTAGAAAGTGACACAGGCATACTCGGAAAAAAGAAATCCGAGTGCTCCTATCAGGAGTCGAACCTAAGACCTTAGAAATTTGGTGCTGTTCACTATAAGGGCTTTAAGGGCATATGGGAGAACACCACACCCGTCCCCCTTCCAACCTCCCCCCTCTCTTTGCAATGATGGATATCAAAAGGAACGCGGCATCTTTTAAAGCGCTTTAACGCTTCCAAACAACATTTTGTGTTGGGAAAGGGAATTGGAAGGAGGCGCGATGTAGGCGAGAGTGTAACAACATCTTGTCACTCATTGGGCCATTGGCAAAGACTTGTCTTGGTCCAACAAAGACGACGATGAACAAAGCTTAATGACAAGGCATAAGATCGCCACTTTTCTAAATTACCAGAAAACGGACAGACAGGGATTTCAGAAACGTGGGTTGCTTTAAGTTGAACCAAATTATTTTGAATTTGCATAAAGTCCTGCCTGAGAATTCCATTTGCAGCCGGCAGGGAGATTGTAATATTTTTTGAATTGTAGAGGGAATAGGGAATATAAGAACGGGAAATGGAACATTAAAGTCTTACCGTGATTAAAGGGTTCACACTTGGTAGTTAAATTCGCTTTTAGCGCTTGAGTTTAAAACTGCTTTTTCCTGCCCACTAGGCCATTAAAGGTTTCTCCTGTGAAAGGCATACGAGCTGACTAAGACTGATGAAACAATTTTTTGCATTTGGTACACAAGATGTTATGGACCAGGGATTGGTTTTCGAATCGTTTGTTTTGATTCAGATGGCAGATGTCATAAACAAGCCAAAATAAATGGTTTCTTTTCATTTATAGGAACCTTAAGGGAAAAAAGTAGTGGCCTTAAATGCTATTGGCAGGGTGAGTTGAGGAGCTTCATTCTTCGTAAAATGACAAAAAAGAAAGATGACTATTTAGACAACTACGAAAGCAGTTAATCGATTTGTTTTCAAATGACTCAGCCTGCAGAAACACAAAATAAAATGTGAAGTGTTAAAGATCTGCATGTAAATAGCTTATCCTCTACTTTTTATCGAAAAATAAAACGATTCTGTGTTTAGGTCATTTATGTAGGTGTAAAATGAAATTCCGGTGCAAAAGGGAATTAGCAACAATATAATTAACGAAATCTCAGAATCTTTGAGCGCGCAGTGACACTCATGGACTCTAATACATGAATACATGCCCCTTAAGATAGTCATCACAAAGTGTCCCCTAGCCGTAATCCTCACTTATAAGAATGGAGAAACTCTCAAACATGAAGTCATATGAAAATGACAGTTTTACGTGGCTTTCTGGATATGTGTTCTTGTCTGACTGTCAAGCGTTCTCTAGGAGCGAGATTTCTTGGAAGTATATTCAAGTTTATTAAATTAAATTTAGCAAAAAAGGGAGACTGGCCCGCAGATAGCGAGAGCTAATCTAGGCGGGCCAGACTTACGACTGTTTAAGGATAAAATTAATATTATTACAGTTATTACAATCAAAGACAGAACAAATAGAATTTAGGGGAGGTAGGGAAATCACGAGTAAAATTAACGACAAAAAAAATTAACGAGTTGCAACTAATTAGCGAGACCTATTTTCTGTACTATGATAGGTCTTTCAATATAGTCATTTTCATTTACTAGAATATTGAGGAGAAGCCGGCGAATTTCTCCTTTGAATTCTTTCTTAGGTAAATCTGTTATACGACGCGGTATCTCATTCCACAGTCTTATGCCAAATCGCGAAAAAGAACGTTTATGTATTTCTAGTCTAGAATTTTGGACGTAAAAGTTTCCAGAGGTGGATGATCGAATTAGGGTTAGGGTATATGGCAGTTAAGAGATCGTCCCCTTTTGAATTGCACTCAAAAAGGTTTAAAATCGCCTTTGTCCACAAATTCTCATGTACTGTCATTGACTCTCATCAGCAGTGTCAAAGAATTCTGTCTCTCGTGCGTTATCCTTGCTCTGGTTTGGTCTCTAAGTCTACTGTTCTCTCATTGACTTTCATTCGTTCTCAAAGAGTTTAATTTCTCGTAAACTATTCCCCTCTTCTGAGTGGGCTATAAATCTGTTACTGACTCTAAAATGGCAACCTAAACGAGTTTGAAAAACTTCCGTCAACTCTGTCTCTCGGTTGGCATCGGCTAACTTTTGTGAGCTGTCAAAAACTCCAGTGCACTCTCTAGATTACTCTATAATTATTGTATTCGTTTGCCCCAGCCCACCGCAAGTAACCTGTATTCGGTTTAATGGAAGATAAAACCTCTGAAGCGCGCACTTGTCTGCTTACTGCTTGTGTATTGATTAGAAATCCAGTAAAGGAATTCGTGAAAATTTAGTCGTGAATAAATGCTAAGGATTTGGTTACTGTCACAGGAGGTCTAGATCAAAACGTTAAATTTTAGTTGCATTTCGTACGCAATTCAAATATTTCCAGCGGTTTGTTTTTTCTTAGACACGTTTATTTTCCTCTTGTTTATGATAAAGCACGGGTGTTTCATAGAGAACAATTTAAACAACGGGTTAGGAAACCCCCTAACATTTTTTATGTAGTTTTACCGCGAGGATCTCAAATCCCCGAATTCCCTTCAGAGCAGAGAGGTGAGAGGCGGTGTGACCTAGTGGTTAGAGGCGCGGATTCGTAATTTGGAGGCTCCAGGTTCGAGTCCGCTCTCTGACCACCAGCTGTAGTACCGTTAGTAGTACCCTGTTACCTCTGGTACGTCTTGTAAACCCCCCTGCTAGTTGGAATTTTTCATGAATTTCGGTTCTGTTTGTTTAATTTATTTTTACTACACGGCTCCACAAAATCCTAGCATTAAATCTCTCAGTTAGTACGCGTGGTGTGATTGGTCACTTTTCCGGGTCGTATTTCACCGTACGGCCCGCTAAACGTCAACTAGTTTCCTTTCCCGTTCGCCCGATTAACCTCAGATATATGATAAATATCTTACTAACCTCATTTTCTTGGTCCGTACTGTAAATTACGGATCCTCGTTTTTCCCGACGATTCAACGGGAAAAAACTTGTTCGTGCAGTACGGACCTCGAACTAGATCGGTTAGTAAGAAGTATTTACTCGTCCTTGTTCAGAGAGTTTTTTTTTTTTTTTTTTGCAAGTTTTGCTCCACCTTCGAAAACCAAACTTTTAAGGTTATTGCTTTGGGACCGCCGCGTACTTTCCTGC
The DNA here is from genome assembly GCF_977016875.1 of Pavona decussata. Taxonomy (NCBI): domain Eukaryota; kingdom Metazoa; phylum Cnidaria; class Anthozoa; order Scleractinia; family Agariciidae; genus Pavona; species Pavona decussata. The sequence goes on from NW_028145965.1 coordinate 35,717, forward strand.
CAAAATCATTTAAACAAAAACAACACCCCGCAAGAAAGTTTTGCTTCAGAGATTTCAATCATCCACGGATTCAAAAGTTGAAGTTACATTATGTACATGACTTGAGGTCAAAATTGCCCCGCCAAGTTCTGCAAATAATATTAAAATATATCTGAACTTCTTTAAACTAAACTACCTTAACATCCACCCGGTTTGTGGTGAGACATACCACTGCACAGCCTTTATATGTCAGTTTCCCGCTGAACGCTATCCACAAGTCGTTTGAAGTCATCTCAACTTGTACGAGAAAATTCTTCTCGTCTTTGCTCGGAAGAAAATTGACTACATGACTCTATTTGATTTCACGTTTGAGTTGCTTGAACAAATCATCATTTTTTGTATTATTTCTTTTTTAGTTGTTTGTTTGAATTTGTAAGCTAATTTCTGGTGACAGATTTGTCATTTCTAATTGTTTCCCTCTCTTTCGTAGGTTCCCCAAATTCAGTTCAAGCAGATTCAAGCGAAAACAGTTAAAAGTTGACTAAAATTCTCAAAATGACGAAGAAAGACGATATTAGCTGGAGAGAAGAAGCTCAACAAAAAACTTTAAATCGAGAATGGTCTTACAATGACGCTTTGCTTTGGTTATTCACGTGAATGAATAATAAAGGGACATGGCTCATACAAGGTGTTATGTCTTCTCTCTTGCTTATTGTTACTACTACCCCGTTGACTTAACACCAAGGAAAATATTATTCATCAGTATTACCAGCAACTCATAAGGGAGTTAAAACGCTTAACGCGTGCTTATAATTATGGCGTGCTAATATTCAGTTTTGTTAATTCCTTAAGTTACCATATTCGGAAATCCCGCCATTTTAAACAGAGCGACTGCGTCACAAAAATGAAGGGATCTGATTGGTTTATTAATTTGCGATTCATTTACCAAATATGGTCAAAGAAGATTGAATATTCGCACCCTTTTGGTAAAACAAAAGATGTGTGAGTTACATGTTTCAACCTTATGGGTTTCTGTTGTCATGAAATTTACGTTTCTCTAAAACGTGATGGCCTGTTACCAGGCTTTTTTTCCCTGTAGCTTTGATGTTTAGGCTTGGGGGCTTCGTAGCGACAAAGAGAAGCTTGCTTTCTTCGCTTCGTAAGCGAGAATGTACCAAAAGTCTGCGTTTTCAAACGAAAATGCATATATAAGTGCGGAAGGGGCATTAGATATATATGCTCTTTTACTTTATCAGTTTTAATTTAATCTCGATAACTTGCCACTTCAGTCACGCTGGAAATTCGTTGGTATAGTTTCAAAACTTTCTTTGTACTCTTTACAGTAACTTTTGCTGAAGTAATTTAGATCTAAAACACGATCGAAAATACTGATGAAAATGGAAACTTTTGAAACGGTTTCAAAAGTGGAGACCTTTGGAAACGCATCGTTTTTAGTGTGGACCAAAGAAAACGTAGACTTTTGAAAACGATGGCGGAAATAGGGTCACCAACGACATCGGCTCCAGTCCAAATCCGAGTGTCTAGACCTGCATTTGAGCGTTTTAGTGTGGATAGGAGGTTAAAAACAAAGCAAAAACGTTATCTAGTGTAGACGAAAATATCTTGCCACGTTTTTGGCGCGATGAAAACGGAGACTTTTGCAAATGCATTAAAATGGACGGGGCCGGCCTAAGAGTCGTACCAAGGAGAAATGTGCAAAGACCATTTTGAAGATCAATGCATCAATTTTAAAAGATCACGAAGCCGAAATGTTAGTGCCAAAAAATGTGACAATTGGAGGCATAATGTAAGTATGTATTTAAAGTGTATCTGGGTGTGTGTTGTCACATTCCGTTCCTCCGTGACCTACCAAATACCAGCTCTCAGAAAGCCAGGGTTGCTTTGGAAGTTTTAAAAACAAAACCAAACACCTGCCAGCAACGGCAAAAAACAAGCAGCATGAGAAGAAAATGTACCTTTTTAGAAAAAGCATACAATTTGATGAAAACATACCTACAGACTATTTTCTCAGGGCAAATTAATGGTTAAACGCAAGGTGTTGCAATCCAGAGATCGCGATCGGTTCGTTGAAATGTAACCATCAGTATACTGCTATCTTTTTCCTGATTCCCTAAAGTGAGTCATTATTCATGCCATGTAATTTATAACCCTCTTTTAGTTTATTTCTGGGAGACCGTTTGCCAATTTCGCAGTACCAGATTTTCAATTCACAGAAGACCTTTTTAAATGTGGCGCTACAACAAAATCAGACCAATTGGTTTAGGGACTTTCGGTCAAACCTGGCTGGTCGAGTCACTGGGTAGCCGGAGAAAGTACGCGTTAAAAGAACTTGGTGTCACTACGATGTCAGAACAAGACCGCCATCTTGCACTGAACGAAGCGAAGATTTTAGCGAAACTTGAACACAAGAATATTGTGCGATACGAAGAGGCATTCGTTGCTCAAGGAAAGCTGTGCATCGCCATGGAATTCGCTGAAAAAGGTGAGTTAAAATTTTCTGATATAGGTTCGCAGTTTCGGATTAAATGTTTATCTATTTTGTGAAAGTTGGTAATACGGATTATCAGGGATTGTGAGAATTGCTTGTTCATTATATCATTTAACGCTGCCATGCAAAAGAAAAAGAATTACAAAGTTCACAGGAGTTTGAAACACCGTCGACAACGCTTAGACTGCAAATGCCTATATCAGGTTTGTTAATTTAATATGGATAAAATCGGATGGACAGTCTGACCATGGTGCTCTCTGTTGATTTATGACAATACTACCTGAGTCAATTACCATTTCAATTCTTAGCCAACATTTGGACTAGAAAAGATAACCGCGCAGCCCCAACATTAATCATATCTATACATCACTGTCATACTAACCCTCTTCCAAAAAACGGCGAGCGCGAAAAAATTTTGAGTCCAAAACATGTAAACCAAAATGTACACACTAATTTGTGGGGCTGTGGGGAAATCTTGCCCGTTTGACTTGGTATTTTTTGCATTTTGCACTGCGACACGGTACCTGGCGTCTTAGAGAGGGGAGGGGGAGATCTGGGACCAGATCCGGGTGGAGAGTGAGAACCAGCCCCCCCCCCCCCCCCCCATACTCCCCCCTCACTTAATCACTGCCAAGATTTAGAGTATTGAAAGCTATGACAATGAACCTCAATCAGATCAGCGTCTTTCCACAGCAGGGATAAGGTCGTCATACCACGTGAGAATTACGTCATGATCTTCAAAGGGTGACATTGTTGGATAGCGCGTTGGATCTGTCAATTTTTCCTGAACTTTTGGAAACTGGAAAAATTGAACAAAAAGAAATAAATAACAACATGAAACAACACTTAACCGATCTGAAAATATTAAAGATAATTTTTACTTGTTTTACAGGAGATCTGTACACAATAATTAGGGAGAGAAATGGAGCATATTTCTTAGAAATGGTGAGTTTGTAAAATGGTTAGAGGAAGATGGACTGCCATTAAAAATGTACAGGTAACCTTAAAGATACAAAACACATATCTGAAAATATGGCTGATTACATATTCCTTGCTTTCTGAGGACGCGCGCTGGTTCTAAAATGAAAATGATGGGATTTAGATTTTCTACTCCACCAGCAATCGTCAAGTTTTCCGCTCATGAAATCCTTCCATTTCGTCGACGATAATCAATAAAACATCTTCATTGCAGACAAAAAACAAGTGACCTAGAGTAAGTCTAGAAATTCTAAGCAAACCGAGAAAAATATCCTCGTGTGCCATAAGACTTATGCCTACACCATTAAGTTCCACCAGTCTCTGGAGGTATTCTAGTTGTATATTTCTGTTGAACTTTTCAGCAAATTTTAGAATGGTTTACACAGCTGTATCTTGCCCTCAAGTATATCCACGAACAAAATTTTCTTCATAGAGGTTAGTACATTGTATTGTAACAAGTTCTCGTTTTCACTACACGCCCAGAAGAGGCCTGAAAACGATTGAAGTCATATTCATCCGAAAAATTGTTTTTTTGTCTTTTTTCTTCTTTCTGGAGTTCAAAAACCACACAATAGTTCAGTGACAGTAGACCTTAAAATTAGTATTATAGTTTTTTCTCAAAGTTTTGTCTTTTTTGTCTTTTTTCTTCTTTCTGGAGTTCAATAACCACACAGTAGTTCAAAAACCACACAACAGTTCAGTGACAGTAGACCTTAATATTAATTTTATAGTTTATTCTCAGTAGAACTCTTTTTCCAGAAAGCTATAGGTTGCAGGGGTTGGTGTTTCGGGGTCATTGAAAATCTCAAAGTCAAATAATCACAACATTAGTTCAAAAACCACACATCAGTTCAGTGACTGTAGATCACAGTTTTAAGAAAAATTATGGAAGGAGTGTTTTAATTTATTTTATTTTCATTTTCTTGTGACAAGTAGGAGGATAGGGGAGAGGGTTTTTCGGAGGCGAGGAACATGTTAGGGCAGGCAGAAAGTAGGTATAGACTAAAAAGAATTTATATACACAAAATAATGGTTACACGGCATCTACGTACGCAGTCAAAAAACCCTTGTCCACTTTTCCACTGTCTGTCACTGCAATCATGTTTAGCATCAGCTGTCAAAATATGCAGCCACCTCCTGAACCCAGCTTCTCTTCCTGCTTTGCTATCTTGCTTGTGCAAGAGACCAACGGAGAAAAAACTGAAAAAACCCGGAGCGCAAGCGATTATCTGGTCCACCGAACACCCAGTACCAAGATCGAAGCCATATTTGCTCTATAAAAACAGATCCCAGCCCTATGCTTGTGTATTAAAAGTTGGCTTATTTCATATCAGTTGTGTGAAAGTAGGGAGGGGAAATGGGCAATTACGCTCATGTTTTAACAAAAGGACCAAAGAGGATTTTAAATAATTAATGGTGTAAATGAGTTTTTAATGACTAATATCTGTTATTTTATAAAAATTGTATACAATGTTGGTCCTTATTTTGATGTCTCGATAATGCGATCGGCCAAGCGGTCAAGCTGACCAGCCATTAATCGGAGCTGGGCAGCTACCCGCTTGGCGTCCATAGTGGATTTTTTCAAGTCTTTTGCCTTTTTGATGAGTAACAGTTTTTGCTCATTCATTCGGGCCTCCTTCTCCAGTAGTTGTTTTTCTTTTTCCAGTTGCTTCTGATCTCTTTCGTGAGCCTTGATGGCCTGGATGGCTCCCTTGATTTCTAGCTCTTCTTCCGGTGTCAACTGCAACAATGATGCGCCAAGCATTCTTAACTAACATTACTTAGAAAATTTAGATACCTAAATAGATGAGCTCATCTATGTTATTTCAAACAATAAACAACCACAGTATTAGCAAAAAATTGAATGCCTTGTCTCTTCAGGAGCTCAGAAGGCAAACAAGGAAATAGGCCTTAGGGAGGGAGGGGATATAAAATACTCGTAGGAGATTAGGGACGGGAAAATTTTGCAAATGAGCAACACGTGACCTATTTCCAGACGTTTCGACGCCATGATGGTACCATTTGGCTGAGCCCTGCGTGTCTTTTGCCGTTGTAGGTTGCTTTTTGTTGTCTATAATTAATCAGTACCTGTATCTTGGGGAGCAGTCTATTTCGAGGAGTGTCCATGCCTTTAACTGCAATAATATTTGGTAAGTCTAATATAAGTATTTCTTACCTAAAATAATATTGAGCACAAGTAATTTAACTTGAGCTACAAGATAGTGCGAGATTTTACCTTGTAGAATCTCCTATACCGATTGAACCGTCTTGTCTTTCCGCTTCAGTGAGGCGTCGTAATTTTTTGATTGCGCTGAGCTAATTTAAAATTTGAAAGGTAACCGACGATATAACGGATTTCTAGAGCGCGAGCTGAACTGGTAGGAGTATTCGTTAACTTCTTAGAACTAAACGGGTTTAAAATGTCTTCTGCTGTACATGCTTGGCTCAAAAAGGTATATCACACTCGTTTGATAACTGCTGGTCTAAAGAACGACCTGTTGCAGATAGATAAGCTATATACTGGGATTTCTCAACGCAAACATGAAATATACAACTGTAGAAAGGTGGTGGATTTGGAATACGTGTCTCTTGGTGGTGATGTGAAGTGCAAAGATGAGGAAGCAAAAAAGACGTTAGAAGAGAAAGAGACAAAGTTAACTTATGAGATAGATAAATTGAGGAGATCAGTAGATGGCATTATTGAGCAGAGGACCAAACTAATTTCATCTGAGATAGCTCAATGGAAGAGTAAGAGGGGAGGGGATTATTTATCAAAACCAAAGCTGAAGAGGCAAAAAAGAGGTAGCTTGCTGATAGTAGGTGAACTAAAACACACAATGAGACTCTATTTAAACCTGGTAAAGGAGCGGGAAACATTACATTACGCAGACCTGGAAACATCTATACATAGAGCAAGAGTACATGAAGATAACTTAACATATAAAAATGAAAGACAAAGAGACAGAAATAACCTACACAATTTCACAGCTAAAGATATTACGTCCGAGGAGAGGCAGATTCTAAACTGTGGAGGCGGATTTGTGATGAAAACAATGCACAAAATGAACAATAGAAAGAAACAACGAGCAGTGAAAAGACAGACAGAGTTTGCTATACTGCAATATGTGGAACATTTAGCAGTATTTGCATCCTCCATACGACCGACCCTCTGGTAAAAACCTGAATGTAAATGTCTGTTATACCCCTGCTTATACCAAGAAGCTGAGTTTAAAGACCACCCTAAATTTTTATCACTTTCACGTAATACAAAATCATCATTCTGGGTTAATTTCCTAAGCAATTTTAAACCTTTCTGTTGACTCTCCCTTCTTTTAATTGCTTTCCTGTTGATTGTTTTGTTTAAACTACAATTTCTTCCCATAAAATTTAAGCATGAAAAATCGACTAATTTTAGAGCCTTGTTAATAAATCTTCTCTCTAAATAACCTATCCTGGGATGGAAATAATAACGCATAATTCCTTTTCTAGCATTAACCTTTCTATTTAAATTTAAACCCCTTTCTGGCAATCCCCCCCTTTTCTTCCTGTTACCAGCTAAATGTTCCACATATTGCAGTATAGCAAACTCTGTCTGTCTTTTCA
>NW_028145966.1:0-62714 GCF_977016875.1 Pavona decussata
AATGGAAAGAGCATCCAAAAAAACGTAGTTGGGACACATTTTTGTTAGAAATTGGCGACCTAACCAAAAGTGCACTTTTTGGTGGGCCTACCCTACCCCCCTCAGGAGCAGTTCTATGAGTCTGCTCCCAAGGGAGGCACAAAACCTACTCCATAGTAGGTTTTCTTGCATGCTAATTCCATTTTCAATGTTTTCACTTGACTATGACGAAGGCAAAGTCAAATACTCACCCCTATATGGACGGGGAAGCAAAGTGACGATTTTGGTAGGTCGCCATTTTCAATCAGGAATGTTGCCAATGGAAAGAGCATCCAAAAAAACGTAGTTGGGACACATTTTTGTTAGAAATTGGCGACCTAACCAAAAGTGCACTTTTTGGTGGGCCTACCCTACCCCCCTCAGGAGCAGTTCTATGAGTCTGCTCCCAAGGGAGGCACAAAACCTACTCCATAGTAGGTTTTCTTGCATGCTAATTCCATTTTCAATGTTTTCACTTGACTATGACGAAGGCAAAGTCAAATACTCACCCCTATATGGACGGGGAAGCAAAGTGACGATTTTGGTAGGTCGCCATTTTCAATCAGGAATGTTGCCAATGGAAAGAGCATCCAAAAAAACGTAGTTGGGACACATTTTTGTTAGAAATTGGCGACCTAACCAAAAGTGCACTTTTTGGTGGGCCTACCCTACCCCCCTCAGGAGCAGTTCTATGAGTCTGCTCCCAAGGGAGGCACAAAACCTACTCCATAGTAGGTTTTCTTGCATGCTAATTCCATTTTCAATGTTTTCACTTGACTATGACGAAGGCAAAGTCAAATACTCACCCCTATATGGACGGGGAAGCAAAGTGACGATTTTGGTAGGTCGCCATTTTCAATCAGGAATGTTGCCAATGGAAAGAGCATCCAAAAAAACGTAGTTGGGACACATTTTTGTTAGAAATTGGCGACCTAACCAAAAGTGCACTTTTTGGTGGGCCTACCCTACCCCCCTCAGGAGCAGTTCTATGAGTCTGCTCCCAAGGGAGGCACAAAACCTACTCCATAGTAGGTTTTCTTGCATGCTAATTCCATTTTCAATGTTTTCACTTGACTATGACGAAGGCAAAGTCAAATACTCACCCCTATATGGACGGGGAAGCAAAGTGAGGATTTTGGTAGGTCGCCATTTTCAATCAGGAATGTTGCCAATGGAAAGAGCATCCAAAAAAACGTAGTTGGGACACATTTTTGTTAGAAATTGGCGACCTAACCAAAAGTGCACTTTTTGGTGGGCCTACCCTACCCCCCTCAGGAGCAGTTCTATGAGTCTGCTCCCAAGGGAGGCACAAAACCTACTCCATAGTAGGTTTTCTTGCATGCTAATTCCATTTTCAATGTTTTCACTTGACTATGACGAAGGCAAAGTCAAATACTCACCCCTATATGGACGGGGAAGCAAAGTGACGATTTTGGTAGGTCGCCATTTTCAATCAGGAATGTTGCCAATGGAAAGAGCATCCAAAAAAACGTAGTTGGGACACATTTTTGTTAGAAATTGGCGACCTAACCAAAAGTGCACTTTTTGGTGGGCCTACCCTACCCCCCTCAGGAGCAGTTCTATGAGTCTGCTCCCAAGGGAGGCACAAAACCTACTCCATAGTAGGTTTTCTTGCATGCTAATTCCATTTTCAATGTTTTCACTTGACTATGACGAAGGCAAAGTCAAATACTCACCCCTATATGGACGGGGAAGCAAAGTGACGATTTTGGTAGGTCGCCATTTTCAATCAGGAATGTTGCCAATGGAAAGAGCATCCAAAAAAACGTAGTTGGGACACATTTTTGTTAGAAATTGGCGACCTAACCAAAAGTGCACTTTTTGGTGGGCCTACCCTACCCCCCTCAGGAGCAGTTCTATGAGTCTGCTCCCAAGGGAGGCACAAAACCTACTCCATAGTAGGTTTTCTTGCATGCTAATTCCATTTTCAATGTTTTCACTTGACTATGACGAAGGCAAAGTCAAATACTCACCCCTATATGGACGGGGAAGCAAAGTGACGATTTTGGTAGGTCGCCATTTTCAATCAGGAATGTTGCCAATGGAAAGAGCATCCAAAAAAACGTAGTTGGGACACATTTTTGTTAGAAATTGGCGACCTAACCAAAAGTGCACTTTTTGGTGGGCCTACCCTACCCCCCTCAGGAGCAGTTCTATGAGTCTGCTCCCAAGGGAGGCACAAAACCTACTCCATAGTAGGTTTTCTTGCATGCTAATTCCATTTTCAATGTTTTCACTTGACTATGACGAAGGCAAAGTCAAATACTCACCCCTATATGGACGGGGAAGCAAAGTGACGATTTTGGTAGGTCGCCATTTTCAATCAGGAATGTTGCCAATGGAAAGAGCATCCAAAAAAACGTAGTTGGGACACATTTTTGTTAGAAATTGGCGACCTAACCAAAAGTGCACTTTTTGGTGGGCCTACCCTACCCCCCTCAGGAGCAGTTCTATGAGTCTGCTCCCAAGGGAGGCACAAAACCTACTCCATAGTAGGTTTTCTTGCATGCTAATTCCATTTTCAATGTTTTCACTTGACTATGACGAAGGCAAAGTCAAATACTCACCCCTATATGGACGGGGAAGCAAAGTGACGATTTTGGTAGGTCGCCATTTTCAATCAGGAATGTTGCCAATGGAAAGAGCATCCAAAAAAACGTAGTTGGGACACATTTTTGTTAGAAATTGGCGACCTAACCAAAAGTGCACTTTTTGGTGGGCCTACCCTACCCCCCTCAGGAGCAGTTCTATGAGTCTGCTCCCAAGGGAGGCACAAAACCTACTCCATAGTAGGTTTTCTTGCATGCTAATTCCATTTTCAATGTTTTCACTTGACTATGACGAAGCAAAGTCAAATACTCACCCCTATATGGACGGGGAAGCAAAGTGACGATTTTGGTAGGTCGCCATTTTCAATCAGGAATGTTGCCAATGGAAAGAGCATCCAAAAAAACGTAGTTGGGACACATTTTTGTTAGAAATTGGCGACCTAACCAAAAGTGCACTTTTTGGTGGGCCTACCCTACCCCCCTCAGGAGCAGTTCTATGAGTCTGCTCCCAAGGGAGGCACAAAACCTACTCCATAGTAGGTTTTCTTGCATGCTAATTCCATTTTCAATGTTTTCACTTGACTATGACGAAGGCAAAGTCAAATACTCACCCCTATATGGACGGGGAAGCAAAGTGACGATTTTGGTAGGTCGCCATTTTCAATCAGGAATGTTGCCAATGGAAAGAGCATCCAAAAAAACGTAGTTGGGACACATTTTTGTTAGAAATTGGCGACCTAACCAAAAGTGCACTTTTTGGTGGGCCTACCCTACCCCCCTCAGGAGCAGTTCTATGAGTCTGCTCCCAAGGGAGGCACAAAACCTACTCCATAGTAGGTTTTCTTGCATGCTAATTCCATTTTCAATGTTTTCACTTGACTATGACGAAGGCAAAGTCAAATACTCACTCCTATATGGACGGGGAAGCAAAGTGACGATTTTGGTAGGTCGCCATTTTCAATCAGGAATGTTGCCAATGGAAAGAGCATCCAAAAAAACGTAGTTGGGACACATTTTTGTTAGAAATTGGCGACCTAACCAAAAGTGCACTTTTTGGTGGGCCTACCCTACCCCCCTCAGGAGCAGTTCTATGAGTCTGCTCCCAAGGGAGGCACAAAACCTACTCCATAGTAGGTTTTCTTGCATGCTAATTCCATTTTCAATGTTTTCACTTGACTATGACGAAGGCAAAGTCAAATACTCACCCCTATATGGACGGGGAAGCAAAGTGACGATTTTGGTAGGTCGCCATTTTCAATCAGGAATGTTGCCAATGGAAAGAGCATCCAAAAAAACGTAGTTGGGACACATTTTTGTTAGAAATTGGCGACCTAACCAAAAGTGCACTTTTTGGTGGGCCTACCCTACCCCCCTCAGGAGCAGTTCTATGAGTCTGCTCCCAAGGGAGGCACAAAACCTACTCCATAGTAGGTTTTCTTGCATGCTAATTCCATTTTCAATGTTTTCACTTGACTATGACGAAGGCAAAGTCAAATACTCACCCCTATATGGACGGGGAAGCAAAGTGACGATTTTGGTAGGTCGCCATTTTCAATCAGGAATGTTGCCAATGGAAAGAGCATCCAAAAAAACGTAGTTGGGACACATTTTTGTTAGAAATTGGCGACCTAACCAAAAGTGCACTTTTTGGTGGGCCTACCCTACCCCCCTCAGGAGCAGTTCTATGAGTCTGCTCCCAAGGGAGGCACAAAACCTACTCCATAGTAGGTTTTCTTGCATGCTAATTCCATTTTCAATGTTTTCACTTGACTATGACGAAGGCAAAGTCAAATACTCACCCCTATATGGACGGGGAAGCAAAGTGACGATTTTGGTAGGTCGCCATTTTCAATCAGGAATGTTGCCAATGGAAAGAGCATCCAAAAAAACGTAGTTGGGACACATTTTTGTTAGAAATTGGCGACCTAACCAAAAGTGCACTTTTTGGTGGGCCTACCCTACCCCCCTCAGGAGCAGTTCTATGAGTCTGCTCCCAAGGGAGGCACAAAACCTACTCCATAGTAGGTTTTCTTGCATGCTAATTCCATTTTCAATGTTTTCACTTGACTATGACGAAGGCAAAGTCAAATACTCACTCCTATATGGACGGGGAAGCAAAGTGACGATTTTGGTAGGTCGCCATTTTCAATCAGGAATGTTGCCAATGGAAAGAGCATCCAAAAAAACGTAGTTGGGACACATTTTTGTTAGAAATTGGCGACCTAACCAAAAGTGCACTTTTTGGTGGGCCTACCCTACCCCCCTCAGGAGCAGTTCTATGAGTCTGCTCCCAAGGGAGGCACAAAACCTACTCCATAGTAGGTTTTCTTGCATGCTAATTCCATTTTCAATGTTTTCACTTGACTATGACGAAGGCAAAGTCAAATACTCACCCCTATATGGACGGGGAAGCAAAGTGACGATTTTGGTAGGTCGCCATTTTCAATCAGGAATGTTGCCAATGGAAAGAGCATCCAAAAAAACGTAGTTGGGACACATTTTTGTTAGAAATTGGCGACCTAACCAAAAGTGCACTTTTTGGTGGGCCTACCCTACCCCCCTCAGGAGCAGTTCTATGAGTCTGCTCCCAAGGGAGGCACAAAACCTACTCCATAGTAGGTTTTCTTGCATGCTAATTCCATTTTCAATGTTTTCACTTGACTATGACGAAGGCAAAGTCAAATACTCACCCCTATATGGACGGGGAAGCAAAGTGACGATTTTGGTAGGTCGCCATTTTCAATCAGGAATGTTGCCAATGGAAAGAGCATCCAAAAAAACGTAGTTGGGACACATTTTTGTTAGAAATTGGCGACCTAACCAAAAGTGCACTTTTTGGTGGGCCTACCCTACCCCCCTCAGGAGCAGTTCTATGAGTCTGCTCCCAAGGGAGGCACAAAACCTACTCCATAGTAGGTTTTCTTGCATGCTAATTCCATTTTCAATGTTTTCACTTGACTATGACGAAGGCAAAGTCAAATACTCACCCCTATATGGACGGGGAAGCAAAGTGACGATTTTGGTAGGTCGCCATTTTCAATCAGGAATGTTGCCAATGGAAAGAGCATCCAAAAAAACGTAGTTGGGACACATTTTTGTTAGAAATTGGCGACCTAACCAAAAGTGCACTTTTTGGTGGGCCTACCCTACCCCCCTCAGGAGCAGTTCTATGAGTCTGCTCCCAAGGGAGGCACAAAACCTACTCCATAGTAGGTTTTCTTGCATGCTAATTCCATTTTCAATGTTTTCACTTGACTATGACGAAGGCAAAGTCAAATACTCACCCCTATATGGACGGGGAAGCAAAGTGACGATTTTGGTAGGTCGCCATTTTCAATCAGGAATGTTGCCAATGGAAAGAGCATCCAAAAAAACGTAGTTGGGACACATTTTTGTTAGAAATTGGCGACCTAACCAAAAGTGCACTTTTTGGTGGGCCTACCCTACCCCCCTCAGGAGCAGTTCTATGAGTCTGCTCCCAAGGGAGGCACAAAACCTACTCCATAGTAGGTTTTCTTGCATGCTAATTCCATTTTCAATGTTTTCACTTGACTATGACGAAGGCAAAGTCAAATACTCACCCCTATATGGACGGGGAAGCAAAGTGACGATTTTGGTAGGTCGCCATTTTCAATCAGGAATGTTGCCAATGGAAAGAGCATCCAAAAAAACGTAGTTGGGACACATTTTTGTTAGAAATTGGCGACCTAACCAAAAGTGCACTTTTTGGTGGGCCTACCCTACCCCCCTCAGGAGCAGTTCTATGAGTCTGCTCCCAAGGGAGGCACAAAACCTACTCCATAGCAGGTTTTCTTGCATGCTAATTCCATTTTCAATGTTTTCACTTGACTATGACGAAGGCAAAGTCAAATACTCACCCCTATATGGACGGGGAAGCAAAGTGACGATTTTGGTAGGTCGCCATTTTCAATCAGGAATGTTGCCAATGGAAAGAGCATCCAAAAAAACGTAGTTGGGACACATTTTTGTTAGAAATTGGCGACCTAACCAAAAGTGCACTTTTTGGTGGGCCTACCCTACCCCCCTCAGGAGCAGTTCTATGAGTCTGCTCCCAAGGGAGGCACAAAACCTACTCCATAGTAGGTTTTCTTGCATGCTAATTCCATTTTCAATGTTTTCACTTGACTATGACGAAGGCAAAGTCAAATACTCACCCCTATATGGACGGGGAAGCAAAGTGACGATTTTGGTAGGTCGCCATTTTCAATCAGGAATGTTGCCAATGGAAAGAGCATCCAAAAAAACGTAGTTGGGACACATTTTTGTTAGAAATTGGCGACCTAACCAAAAGTGCACTTTTTGGTGGGCCTACCCTACCCCCCTCAGGAGCAGTTCTATGAGTCTGCTCCCAAGGGAGGCACAAAACCTACTCCATAGTAGGTTTTCTTGCATGCTAATTCCATTTTCAATGTTTTCACTTGACTATGACGAAGGCAAAGTCAAATACTCACCCCTATATGGACGGGGAAGCAAAGTGACGATTTTGGTAGGTCGCCATTTTCAATCAGGAATGTTGCCAATGGAAAGAGCATCCAAAAAAACGTAGTTGGGACACATTTTTGTTAGAAATTGGCGACCTAACCAAAAGTGCACTTTTTGGTGGGCCTACCCTACCCCCCTCAGGAGCAGTTCTATGAGTCTGCTCCCAAGGGAGGCACAAAACCTACTCCATAGTAGGTTTTCTTGCATGCTAATTCCATTTTCAATGTTTTCACTTGACTATGACGAAGGCAAAGTCAAATACTCACCCCTATATGGACGGGGAAGCAAAGTGACGATTTTGGTAGGTCGCCATTTTCAATCAGGAATGTTGCCAATGGAAAGAGCATCCAAAAAAACGTAGTTGGGACACATTTTTGTTAGAAATTGGCGACCTAACCAAAAGTGCACTTTTTGGTGGGCCTACCCTACCCCCCTCAGGAGCAGTTCTATGAGTCTGCTCCCAAGGGAGGCACAAAACCTACTCCATAGTAGGTTTTCTTGCATGCTAATTCCATTTTCAATGTTTTCACTTGACTATGACGAAGGCAAAGTCAAATACTCACCCCTATATGGACGGGGAAGCAAAGTGACGATTTTGGTAGGTCGCCATTTTCAATCAGGAATGTTGCCAATGGAAAGAGCATCCAAAAAAACGTAGTTGGGACACATTTTTGTTAGAAATTGGCGACCTAACCAAAAGTGCACTTTTTGGTGGGCCTACCCTACCCCCCTCAGGAGCAGTTCTATGAGTCTGCTCCCAAGGGAGGCACAAAACCTACTCCATAGTAGGTTTTCTTGCATGCTAATTCCATTTTCAATGTTTTCACTTGACTATGACGAAGGCAAAGTCAAATACTCACCCCTATATGGACGGGGAAGCAAAGTGACGATTTTGGTAGGTCGCCATTTTCAATCAGGAATGTTGCCAATGGAAAGAGCATCCAAAAAAACGTAGTTGGGACACATTTTTGTTAGAAATTGGCGACCTAACCAAAAGTGCACTTTTTGGTGGGCCTACCCTACCCCCCTCAGGAGCAGTTCTATGAGTCTGCTCCCAAGGGAGGCACAAAACCTACTCCATAGTAGGTTTTCTTGCATGCTAATTCCATTTTCAATGTTTTCACTTGACTATGACGAAGGCAAAGTCAAATACTCACCCCTATATGGACGGGGAAGCAAAGTGACGATTTTGGTAGGTCGCCATTTTCAATCAGGAATGTTGCCAATGGAAAGAGCATCCAAAAAAACGTAGTTGGGACACATTTTTGTTAGAAATTGGCGACCTAACCAAAAGTGCACTTTTTGGTGGGCCTACCCTACCCCCCTCAGGAGCAGTTCTATGAGTCTGCTCCCAAGGGAGGCACAAAACCTACTCCATAGTAGGTTTTCTTGCATGCTAATTCCATTTTCAATGTTTTCACTTGACTATGACGAAGGCAAAGTCAAATACTCACCCCTATATGGACGGGGAAGCAAAGTGACGATTTTGGTAGGTCGCCATTTTCAATCAGGAATGTTGCCAATGGAAAGAGCATCCAAAAAAACGTAGTTGGGACACATTTTTGTTAGAAATTGGCGACCTAACCAAAAGTGCACTTTTTGGTGGGCCTACCCTACCCCCCTCAGGAGCAGTTCTATGAGTCTGCTCCCAAGGGAGGCACAAAACCTACTCCATAGTAGGTTTTCTTGCATGCTAATTCCATTTTCAATGTTTTCACTTGACTATGACGAAGGCAAAGTCAAATACTCACCCCTATATGGACGGGGAAGCAAAGTGACGATTTTGGTAGGTCGCCATTTTCAATCAGGAATGTTGCCAATGGAAAGAGCATCCAAAAAAACGTAGTTGGGACACATTTTTGTTAGAAATTGGCGACCTAACCAAAAGTGCACTTTTTGGTGGGCCTACCCTACCCCCCTCAGGAGCAGTTCTATGAGTCTGCTCCCAAGGGAGGCACAAAACCTACTCCATAGTAGGTTTTCTTGCATGCTAATTCCATTTTCAATGTTTTCACTTGACTATGACGAAGGCAAAGTCAAATACTCACCCCTATATGGACGGGGAAGCAAAGTGACGATTTTGGTAGGTCGCCATTTTCAATCAGGAATGTTGCCAATGGAAAGAGCATCCAAAAAAACGTAGTTGGGACACATTTTTGTTAGAAATTGGCGACCTAACCAAAAGTGCACTTTTTGGTGGGCCTACCCTACCCCCCTCAGGAGCAGTTCTATGAGTCTGCTCCCAAGGGAGGCACAAAACCTACTCCATAGTAGGTTTTCTTGCATGCTAATTCCATTTTCAATGTTTTCACTTGACTATGACGAAGGCAAAGTCAAATACTCACCCCTATATGGACGGGGAAGCAAAGTGACGATTTTGGTAGGTCGCCATTTTCAATCAGGAATGTTGCCAATGGAAAGAGCATCCAAAAAAACGTAGTTGGGACACATTTTTGTTAGAAATTGGCGACCTAACCAAAAGTGCACTTTTTGGTGGGCCTACCCTACCCCCCTCAGGAGCAGTTCTATGAGTCTGCTCCCAAGGGAGGCACAAAACCTACTCCATAGTAGGTTTTCTTGCATGCTAATTCCATTTTCAATGTTTTCACTTGACTATGACGAAGGCAAAGTCAAATACTCACCCCTATATGGACGGGGAAGCAAAGTGACGATTTTGGTAGGTCGCCATTTTCAATCAGGAATGTTGCCAATGGAAAGAGCATCCAAAAAAACGTAGTTGGGACACATTTTTGTTAGAAATTGGCGACCTAACCAAAAGTTGCACTTTTTGGTGGGCCTACCCTACCCCCCTCAGGAGCAGTTCTATGAGTCTGCTCCCAAGGGAGGCACAAAACCTACTCCATAGTAGGTTTTCTTGCATGCTAATTCCATTTTCAATGTTTTCACTTGACTATGACGAAGGCAAAGTCAAATACTCACCCCTATATGGACGGGGAAGCAAAGTGACGATTTTGGTAGGTCGCCATTTTCAATCAGGAATGTTGCCAATGGAAAGAGCATCCAAAAAAACGTAGTTGGGACACATTTTTGTTAGAAATTGGCGACCTAACCAAAAGTGCACTTTTTGGTGGGCCTACCCTACCCCCCTCAGGAGCAGTTCTATGAGTCTGCTCCCAAGGGAGGCACAAAACCTACTCCATAGTAGGTTTTCTTGCATGCTAATTCCATTTTCAATGTTTTCACTTGACTATGACGAAGGCAAAGTCAAATACTCACCCCTATATGGACGGGGAAGCAAAGTGACGATTTTGGTAGGTCGCCATTTTCAATCAGGAATGTTGCCAATGGAAAGAGCATCCAAAAAAACGTAGTTGGGACACATTTTTGTTAGAAATTGGCGACCTAACCAAAAGTGCACTTTTTGGTGGGCCTACCCTACCCCCCTCAGGAGCAGTTCTATGAGTCTGCTCCCAAGGGAGGCACAAAACCTACTCCATAGTAGGTTTTCTTGCATGCTAATTCCATTTTCAATGTTTTCACTTGACTATGACGAAGGCAAAGTCAAATACTCACCCCTATATGGACGGGGAAGCAAAGTGACGATTTTGGTAGGTCGCCATTTTCAATCAGGAATGTTGCCAATGGAAAGAGCATCCAAAAAAACGTAGTTGGGACACATTTTTGTTAGAAATTGGCGACCTAACCAAAAGTGCACTTTTTGGTGGGCCTACCCTACCCCCCTCAGGAGCAGTTCTATGAGTCTGCTCCCAAGGGAGGCACAAAACCTACTCCATAGTAGGTTTTCTTGCATGCTAATTCCATTTTCAATGTTTTCACTTGACTATGACGAAGGCAAAGTCAAATACTCACCCCTATATGGACGGGGAAGCAAAGTGACGATTTTGGTAGGTCGCCATTTTCAATCAGGAATGTTGCCAATGGAAAGAGCATCCAAAAAAACGTAGTTGGGACACATTTTTGTTAGAAATTGGCGACCTAACCAAAAGTGCACTTTTTGGTGGGCCTACCCTACCCCCCTCAGGAGCAGTTCTATGAGTCTGCTCCCAAGGGAGGCACAAAACCTACTCCATAGTAGGTTTTCTTGCATGCTAATTCCATTTTCAATGTTTTCACTTGACTATGACGAAGGCAAAGTCAAATACTCACCCCTATATGGACGGGGAAGCAAAGTGACGATTTTGGTAGGTCGCCATTTTCAATCAGGAATGTTGCCAATGGAAAGAGCATCCAAAAAAACGTAGTTGGGACACATTTTTGTTAGAAATTGGCGACCTAACCAAAAGTGCACTTTTTGGTGGGCCTACCCTACCCCCCTCAGGAGCAGTTCTATGAGTCTGCTCCCAAGGGAGGCACAAAACCTACTCCATAGTAGGTTTTCTTGCATGCTTATTCCATTTTCAATGTTTTCACTTGACTATGACGAAGGCAAAGTCAAATACTCACCCCTATATGGACGGGGAAGCAAAGTGACGATTTTGGTAGGTCGCCATTTTCAATCAGGAATGTTGCCAATGGAAAGAGCATCCAAAAAAACGTAGTTGGGACACATTTTTGTTAGAAATTGGCGACCTAACCAAAAGTGCACTTTTTGGTGGGCCTACCCTACCCCCCTCAGGAGCAGTTCTATGAGTCTGCTCCCAAGGGAGGCACAAAACCTACTCCATAGTAGGTTTTCTTGCATGCTAATTCCATTTTCAATGTTTTCACTTGACTATGACGAAGGCAAAGTCAAATACTCACCCCTATATGGACGGGGAAGCAAAGTGACGATTTTGGTAGGTCGCCATTTTCAATCAGGAATGTTGCCAATGGAAAGAGCATCCAAAAAAACGTAGTTGGGACACATTTTTGTTAGAAATTGGCGACCTAACCAAAAGTGCACTTTTTGGTGGGCCTACCCTACCTCCCTCAGGAGCAGTTCTATGAGTCTGCTCCCAAGGGAGGCACAAAACCTACTCCATAGTAGGTTTTCTTGCATGCTAATTCCATTTTCAATGTTTTCACTTGACTATGACGAAGGCAAAGTCAAATACTCACCCCTATATGGACGGGGAAGCAAAGTGACGATTTTGGTAGGTCGCCATTTTCAATCAGGAATGTTGCCAATGGAAAGAGCATCCAAAAAAACGTAGTTGGGACACATTTTTGTTAGAAATTGGCGACCTAACCAAAAGTGCACTTTTTGGTGGGCCTACCCTACCCCCCTCAGGAGCAGTTCTATGAGTCTGCTCCCAAGGGAGGCACAAAACCTACTCCATAGTAGGTTTTCTTGCATGCTAATTCCATTTTCAATGTTTTCACTTGACTATGACGAAGGCAAAGTCAAATACTCACCCCTATATGGACGGGGAAGCAAAGTGACGATTTTGGTAGGTCGCCATTTTCAATCAGGAATGTTGCCAATGGAAAGAGCATCCAAAAAAACGTAGTTGGGACACATTTTTGTTAGAAATTGGCGACCTAACCAAAAGTGCACTTTTTGGTGGGCCTACCCTACCCCCCTCAGGAGCAGTTCTATGAGTCTGCTCCCAAGGGAGGCACAAAACCTACTCCATAGTAGGTTTTCTTGCATGCTAATTCCATTTTCAATGTTTTCACTTGACTATGACGAAGGCAAAGTCAAATACTCACCCCTATATGGACGGGGAAGCAAAGTGACGATTTTGGTAGGTCGCCATTTTCAATCAGGAATGTTGCCAATGGAAAGAGCATCCAAAAAAACGTAGTTGGGACACATTTTTGTTAGAAATTGGCGACCTAACCAAAAGTGCACTTTTTGGTGGGCCTACCCTACCCCCCTCAGGAGCAGTTCTATGAGTCTGCTCCCAAGGGAGGCACAAAACCTACTCCATAGTAGGTTTTCTTGCATGCTAATTCCATTTTCAATGTTTTCACTTGACTATGACGAAGGCAAAGTCAAATACTCACCCCTATATGGACGGGGAAGCAAAGTGACGATTTTGGTAGGTCGCCATTTTCAATCAGGAATGTTGCCAATGGAAAGAGCATCCAAAAAAACGTAGTTGGGACACATTTTTGTTAGAAATTGGCGACCTAACCAAAAGTGCACTTTTTGGTGGGCCTACCCTACCCCCCTCAGGAGCAGTTCTATGAGTCTGCTCCCAAGGGAGGCACAAAACCTACTCCATAGTAGGTTTTCTTGCATGCTAATTCCATTTTCAATGTTTTCACTTGACTATGACGAAGGCAAAGTCAAATACTCACCCCTATATGGACGGGGAAGCAAAGTGACGATTTTGGTAGGTCGCCATTTTCAATCAGGAATGTTGCCAATGGAAAGAGCATCCAAAAAAACGTAGTTGGGACACATTTTTGTTAGAAATTGGCGACCTAACCAAAAGTGCACTTTTTGGTGGGCCTACCCTACCCCCCTCAGGAGCAGTTCTATGAGTCTGCTCCCAAGGGAGGCACAAAACCTACTCCATAGTAGGTTTTCTTGCATGCTAATTCCATTTTCAATGTTTTCACTTGACTATGACGAAGGCAAAGTCAAATACTCACCCCTATATGGACGGGGAAGCAAAGTGACGATTTTGGTAGGTCGCCATTTTCAATCAGGAATGTTGCCAATGGAAAGAGCATCCAAAAAAACGTAGTTGGGACACATTTTTGTTAGAAATTGGCGACCTAACCAAAAGTGCACTTTTTGGTGGGCCTACCCTACCCCCCTCAGGAGCAGTTCTATGAGTCTGCTCCCAAGGGAGGCACAAAACCTACTCCATAGTAGGTTTTCTTGCATGCTAATTCCATTTTCAATGTTTTCACTTGACTATGACGAAGGCAAAGTCAAATACTCACCCCTATATGGACGGGGAAGCAAAGTGACGATTTTGGTAGGTCGCCATTTTCAATCAGGAATGTTGCCAATGGAAAGAGCATCCAAAAAAACGTAGTTGGGACACATTTTTGTTAGAAATTGGCGACCTAACCAAAAGTGCACTTTTTGGTGGGCCTACCCTACCCCCCTCAGGAGCAGTTCTATGAGTCTGCTCCCAAGGGAGGCACAAAACCTACTCCATAGTAGGTTTTCTTGCATGCTAATTCCATTTTCAATGTTTTCACTTGACTATGACGAAGGCAAAGTCAAATACTCACCCCTATATGGACGGGGAAGCAAAGTGACGATTTTGGTAGGTCGCCATTTTCAATCAGGAATGTTGCCAATGGAAAGAGCATCCAAAAAAACGTAGTTGGGACACATTTTTGTTAGAAATTGGCGACCTAACCAAAAGTGCACTTTTTGGTGGGCCTACCCTACCCCCCTCAGGAGCAGTTCTATGAGTCTGCTCCCAAGGGAGGCACAAAACCTACTCCATAGTAGGTTTTCTTGCATGCTAATTCCATTTTCAATGTTTTCACTTGACTATGACGAAGGCAAAGTCAAATACTCACCCCTATATGGACGGGGAAGCAAAGTGACGATTTTGGTAGGTCGCCATTTTCAATCAGGAATGTTGCCAATGGAAAGAGCATCCAAAAAAACGTAGTTGGGACACATTTTTGTTAGAAATTGGCGACCTAACCAAAAGTGCACTTTTTGGTGGGCCTACCCTACCCCCCTCAGGAGCAGTTCTATGAGTCTGCTCCCAAGGGAGGCACAAAACCTACTCCATAGTAGGTTTTCTTGCATGCTAATTCCATTTTCAATGTTTTCACTTGACTATGACGAAGGCAAAGTCAAATACTCACCCCTATATGGACGGGGAAGCAAAGTGACGATTTTGGTAGGTCGCCATTTTCAATCAGGAATGTTGCCAATGGAAAGAGCATCCAAAAAAACGTAGTTGGGACACATTTTTGTTAGAAATTGGCGACCTAACCAAAAGTGCACTTTTTGGTGGGCCTACCCTACCCCCCTCAGGAGCAGTTCTATGAGTCTGCTCCCAAGGGAGGCACAAAACCTACTCCATAGTAGGTTTTCTTGCATGCTAATTCCATTTTCAATGTTTTCACTTGACTATGACGAAGGCAAAGTCAAATACTCACCCCTATATGGACGGGGAAGCAAAGTGACGATTTTGGTAGGTCGCCATTTTCAATCAGGAATGTTGCCAATGGAAAGAGCATCCAAAAAAACGTAGTTGGGACACATTTTTGTTAGAAATTGGCGACCTAACCAAAAGTGCACTTTTTGGTGGGCCTACCCTACCCCCCTCAGGAGCAGTTCTATGAGTCTGCTCCCAAGGGAGGCACAAAACCTACTCCATAGTAGGTTTTCTTGCATGCTAATTCCATTTTCAATGTTTTCACTTGACTATGACGAAGGCAAAGTCAAATACTCACCCCTATATGGACGGGGAAGCAAAGTGACGATTTTGGTAGGTCGCCATTTTCAATCAGGAATGTTGCCAATGGAAAGAGCATCCAAAAAAACGTAGTTGGGACACATTTTTGTTAGAAATTGGCGACCTAACCAAAAGTGCACTTTTTGGTGGGCCTACCCTACCCCCCTCAGGAGCAGTTCTATGAGTCTGCTCCCAAGGGAGGCACAAAACCTACTCCATAGTAGGTTTTCTTGCATGCTAATTCCATTTTCAATGTTTTCACTTGACTATGACGAAGGCAAAGTCAAATACTCACCCCTATATGGACGGGGAAGCAAAGTGACGATTTTGGTAGGTCGCCATTTTCAATCAGGAATGTTGCCAATGGAAAGAGCATCCAAAAAAACGTAGTTGGGACACATTTTTGTTAGAAATTGGCGACCTAACCAAAAGTGCACTTTTTGGTGGGCCTACCCTACCCCCCTCAGGAGCAGTTCTATGAGTCTGCTCCCAAGGGAGGCACAAAACCTACTCCATAGTAGGTTTTCTTGCATGCTAATTCCATTTTCAATGTTTTCACTTGACTATGACGAAGGCAAAGTCAAATACTCACCCCTATATGGACGGGGAAGCAAAGTGACGATTTTGGTAGGTCGCCATTTTCAATCAGGAATGTTGCCAATGGAAAGAGCATCCAAAAAAACGTAGTTGGGACACATTTTTGTTAGAAATTGGCGACCTAACCAAAAGTGCACTTTTTGGTGGGCCTACCCTACCCCCCTCAGGAGCAGTTCTATGAGTCTGCTCCCAAGGGAGGCACAAAACCTACTCCATAGTAGGTTTTCTTGCATGCTTATTCCATTTTCAATGTTTTCACTTGACTATGACGAAGGCAAAGTCAAATACTCACCCCTATATGGACGGGGAAGCAAAGTGACGATTTTGGTAGGTCGCCATTTTCAATCAGGAATGTTGCCAATGGAAAGAGCATCCAAAAAAACGTAGTTGGGACACATTTTTGTTAGAAATTGGCGACCTAACCAAAAGTGCACTTTTTGGTGGGCCTACCCTACCCCCCTCAGGAGCAGTTCTATGAGTC
The DNA here is from genome assembly GCF_977016875.1 of Pavona decussata. Lineage (NCBI taxonomy): Eukaryota > Metazoa > Cnidaria > Anthozoa > Scleractinia > Agariciidae > Pavona > Pavona decussata. The sequence continues at coordinate 16,458 of NW_028145966.1, forward strand.
TGCTCCCAAGGGAGGCACAAAACCTACTCCATAGTAGGTTTTCTTGCATGCTAATTCCATTTTCAATGTTTTCACTTGACTATGACGAAGGCAAAGTCAAATACTCACCCCTATATGGACGGGGAAGCAAAGTGACGATTTTGGTAGGTCGCCATTTTCAATCAGGAATGTTGCCAATGGAAAGAGCATCCAAAAAAACGTAGTTGGGACACATTTTTGTTAGAAATTGGCGACCTAACCAAAAGTGCACTTTTTGGTGGGCCTACCCTACCTCCCTCAGGAGCAGTTCTATGAGTCTGCTCCCAAGGGAGGCACAAAACCTACTCCATAGTAGGTTTTCTTGCATGCTAATTCCATTTTCAATGTTTTCACTTGACTATGACGAAGGCAAAGTCAAATACTCACCCCTATATGGACGGGGAAGCAAAGTGACGATTTTGGTAGGTCGCCATTTTCAATCAGGAATGTTGCCAATGGAAAGAGCATCCAAAAAAACGTAGTTGGGACACATTTTTGTTAGAAATTGGCGACCTAACCAAAAGTGCACTTTTTGGTGGGCCTACCCTACCCCCCTCAGGAGCAGTTCTATGAGTCTGCTCCCAAGGGAGGCACAAAACCTACTCCATAGTAGGTTTTCTTGCATGCTAATTCCATTTTCAATGTTTTCACTTGACTATGACGAAGGCAAAGTCAAATACTCACCCCTATATGGACGGGGAAGCAAAGTGACGATTTTGGTAGGTCGCCATTTTCAATCAGGAATGTTGCCAATGGAAAGAGCATCCAAAAAAACGTAGTTGGGACACATTTTTGTTAGAAATTGGCGACCTAACCAAAAGTGCACTTTTTGGTGGGCCTACCCTACCCCCCTCAGGAGCAGTTCTATGAGTCTGCTCCCAAGGGAGGCACAAAACCTACTCCATAGTAGGTTTTCTTGCATGCTAATTCCATTTTCAATGTTTTCACTTGACTATGACGAAGGCAAAGTCAAATACTCACCCCTATATGGACGGGGAAGCAAAGTGACGATTTTGGTAGGTCGCCATTTTCAATCAGGAATGTTGCCAATGGAAAGAGCATCCAAAAAAACGTAGTTGGGACACATTTTTGTTAGAAATTGGCGACCTAACCAAAAGTGCACTTTTTGGTGGGCCTACCCTACCCCCCTCAGGAGCAGTTCTATGAGTCTGCTCCCAAGGGAGGCACAAAACCTACTCCATAGTAGGTTTTCTTGCATGCTAATTCCATTTTCAATGTTTTCACTTGACTATGACGAAGGCAAAGTCAAATACTCACCCCTATATGGACGGGGAAGCAAAGTGACGATTTTGGTAGGTCGCCATTTTCAATCAGGAATGTTGCCAATGGAAAGAGCATCCAAAAAAACGTAGTTGGGACACATTTTTGTTAGAAATTGGCGACCTAACCAAAAGTGCACTTTTTGGTGGGCCTACCCTACCCCCCTCAGGAGCAGTTCTATGAGTCTGCTCCCAAGGGAGGCACAAAACCTACTCCATAGTAGGTTTTCTTGCATGCTAATTCCATTTTCAATGTTTTCACTTGACTATGACGAAGGCAAAGTCAAATACTCACCCCTATATGGACGGGGAAGCAAAGTGACGATTTTGGTAGGTCGCCATTTTCAATCAGGAATGTTGCCAATGGAAAGAGCATCCAAAAAAACGTAGTTGGGACACATTTTTGTTAGAAATTGGCGACCTAACCAAAAGTGCACTTTTTGGTGGGCCTACCCTACCCCCCTCAGGAGCAGTTCTATGAGTCTGCTCCCAAGGGAGGCACAAAACCTACTCCATAGTAGGTTTTCTTGCATGCTAATTCCATTTTCAATGTTTTCACTTGACTATGACGAAGGCAAAGTCAAATACTCACCCCTATATGGACGGGGAAGCAAAGTGACGATTTTGGTAGGTCGCCATTTTCAATCAGGAATGTTGCCAATGGAAAGAGCATCCAAAAAAACGTAGTTGGGACACATTTTTGTTAGAAATTGGCGACCTAACCAAAAGTGCACTTTTTGGTGGGCCTACCCTACCCCCCTCAGGAGCAGTTCTATGAGTCTGCTCCCAAGGGAGGCACAAAACCTACTCCATAGTAGGTTTTCTTGCATGCTAATTCCATTTTCAATGTTTTCACTTGACTATGACGAAGGCAAAGTCAAATACTCACCCCTATATGGACGGGGAAGCAAAGTGACGATTTTGGTAGGTCGCCATTTTCAATCAGGAATGTTGCCAATGGAAAGAGCATCCAAAAAAACGTAGTTGGGACACATTTTTGTTAGAAATTGGCGACCTAACCAAAAGTGCACTTTTTGGTGGGCCTACCCTACCCCCCTCAGGAGCAGTTCTATGAGTCTGCTCCCAAGGGAGGCACAAAACCTACTCCATAGTAGGTTTTCTTGCATGCTAATTCCATTTTCAATGTTTTCACTTGACTATGACGAAGGCAAAGTCAAATACTCACCCCTATATGGACGGGGAAGCAAAGTGACGATTTTGGTAGGTCGCCATTTTCAATCAGGAATGTTGCCAATGGAAAGAGCATCCAAAAAAACGTAGTTGGGACACATTTTTGTTAGAAATTGGCGACCTAACCAAAAGTGCACTTTTTGGTGGGCCTACCCTACCCCCCTCAGGAGCAGTTCTATGAGTCTGCTCCCAAGGGAGGCACAAAACCTACTCCATAGTAGGTTTTCTTGCATGCTAATTCCATTTTCAATGTTTTCACTTGACTATGACGAAGGCAAAGTCAAATACTCACCCCTATATGGACGGGGAAGCAAAGTGACGATTTTGGTAGGTCGCCATTTTCAATCAGGAATGTTGCCAATGGAAAGAGCATCCAAAAAAACGTAGTTGGGACACATTTTTGTTAGAAATTGGCGACCTAACCAAAAGTGCACTTTTTGGTGGGCCTACCCTACCCCCCTCAGGAGCAGTTCTATGAGTCTGCTCCCAAGGGAGGCACAAAACCTACTCCATAGTAGGTTTTCTTGCATGCTAATTCCATTTTCAATGTTTTCACTTGACTATGACGAAGGCAAAGTCAAATACTCACCCCTATATGGACGGGGAAGCAAAGTGACGATTTTGGTAGGTCGCCATTTTCAATCAGGAATGTTGCCAATGGAAAGAGCATCCAAAAAAACGTAGTTGGGACACATTTTTGTTAGAAATTGGCGACCTAACCAAAAGTGCACTTTTTGGTGGGCCTACCCTACCCCCCTCAGGAGCAGTTCTATGAGTCTGCTCCCAAGGGAGGCACAAAACCTACTCCATAGTAGGTTTTCTTGCATGCTAATTCCATTTTCAATGTTTTCACTTGACTATGACGAAGGCAAAGTCAAATACTCACCCCTATATGGACGGGGAAGCAAAGTGACGATTTTGGTAGGTCGCCATTTTCAATCAGGAATGTTGCCAATGGAAAGAGCATCCAAAAAAACGTAGTTGGGACACATTTTTGTTAGAAATTGGCGACCTAACCAAAAGTGCACTTTTTGGTGGGCCTACCCTACCCCCCTCAGGAGCAGTTCTATGAGTCTGCTCCCAAGGGAGGCACAAAACCTACTCCATAGTAGGTTTTCTTGCATGCTAATTCCATTTTCAATGTTTTCACTTGACTATGACGAAGGCAAAGTCAAATACTCACCCCTATATGGACGGGGAAGCAAAGTGACGATTTTGGTAGGTCGCCATTTTCAATCAGGAATGTTGCCAATGGAAAGAGCATCCAAAAAAACGTAGTTGGGACACATTTTTGTTAGAAATTGGCGACCTAACCAAAAGTGCACTTTTTGGTGGGCCTACCCTACCCCCCTCAGGAGCAGTTCTATGAGTCTGCTCCCAAGGGAGGCACAAAACCTACTCCATAGTAGGTTTTCTTGCATGCTAATTCCATTTTCAATGTTTTCACTTGACTATGACGAAGGCAAAGTCAAATACTCACCCCTATATGGACGGGGAAGCAAAGTGACGATTTTGGTAGGTCGCCATTTTCAATCAGGAATGTTGCCAATGGAAAGAGCATCCAAAAAAACGTAGTTGGGACACATTTTTGTTAGAAATTGGCGACCTAACCAAAAGTGCACTTTTTGGTGGGCCTACCCTACCCCCCTCAGGAGCAGTTCTATGAGTCTGCTCCCAAGGGAGGCACAAAACCTACTCCATAGTAGGTTTTCTTGCATGCTAATTCCATTTTCAATGTTTTCACTTGACTATGACGAAGGCAAAGTCAAATACTCACCCCTATATGGACGGGGAAGCAAAGTGACGATTTTGGTAGGTCGCCATTTTCAATCAGGAATGTTGCCAATGGAAAGAGCATCCAAAAAAACGTAGTTGGGACACATTTTTGTTAGAAATTGGCGACCTAACCAAAAGTGCACTTTTTGGTGGGCCTACCCTACCCCCCTCAGGAGCAGTTCTATGAGTCTGCTCCCAAGGGAGGCACAAAACCTACTCCATAGTAGGTTTTCTTGCATGCTAATTCCATTTTCAATGTTTTCACTTGACTATGACGAAGGCAAAGTCAAATACTCACCCCTATATGGACGGGGAAGCAAAGTGACGATTTTGGTAGGTCGCCATTTTCAATCAGGAATGTTGCCAATGGAAAGAGCATCCAAAAAAACGTAGTTGGGACACATTTTTGTTAGAAATTGGCGACCTAACCAAAAGTGCACTTTTTGGTGGGCCTACCCTACCCCCCTCAGGAGCAGTTCTATGAGTCTGCTCCCAAGGGAGGCACAAAACCTACTCCATAGTAGGTTTTCTTGCATGCTAATTCCATTTTCAATGTTTTCACTTGACTATGACGAAGGCAAAGTCAAATACTCACCCCTATATGGACGGGGAAGCAAAGTGACGATTTTGGTAGGTCGCCATTTTCAATCAGGAATGTTGCCAATGGAAAGAGCATCCAAAAAAACGTAGTTGGGACACATTTTTGTTAGAAATTGGCGACCTAACCAAAAGTGCACTTTTTGGTGGGCCTACCCTACCCCCCTCAGGAGCAGTTCTATGAGTCTGCTCCCAAGGGAGGCACAAAACCTACTCCATAGTAGGTTTTCTTGCATGCTAATTCCATTTTCAATGTTTTCACTTGACTATGACGAAGGCAAAGTCAAATACTCACCCCTATATGGACGGGGAAGCAAAGTGACGATTTTGGTAGGTCGCCATTTTCAATCAGGAATGTTGCCAATGGAAAGAGCATCCAAAAAAACGTAGTTGGGACACATTTTTGTTAGAAATTGGCGACCTAACCAAAAGTGCACTTTTTGGTGGGCCTACCCTACCCCCCTCAGGAGCAGTTCTATGAGTCTGCTCCCAAGGGAGGCACAAAACCTACTCCATAGTAGGTTTTCTTGCATGCTAATTCCATTTTCAATGTTTTCACTTGACTATGACGAAGGCAAAGTCAAATACTCACCCCTATATGGACGGGGAAGCAAAGTGACGATTTTGGTAGGTCGCCATTTTCAATCAGGAATGTTGCCAATGGAAAGAGCATCCAAAAAAACGTAGTTGGGACACATTTTTGTTAGAAATTGGCGACCTAACCAAAAGTGCACTTTTTGGTGGGCCTACCCTACCCCCCTCAGGAGCAGTTCTATGAGTCTGCTCCCAAGGGAGGCACAAAACCTACTCCATAGTAGGTTTTCTTGCATGCTAATTCCATTTTCAATGTTTTCACTTGACTATGACGAAGGCAAAGTCAAATACTCACCCCTATATGGACGGGGAAGCAAAGTGACGATTTTGGTAGGTCGCCATTTTCAATCAGGAATGTTGCCAATGGAAAGAGCATCCAAAAAAACGTAGTTGGGACACATTTTTGTTAGAAATTGGCGACCTAACCAAAAGTGCACTTTTTGGTGGGCCTACCCTACCCCCCTCAGGAGCAGTTCTATGAGTCTGCTCCCAAGGGAGGCACAAAACCTACTCCATAGTAGGTTTTCTTGCATGCTAATTCCATTTTCAATGTTTTCACTTGACTATGACGAAGGCAAAGTCAAATACTCACCCCTATATGGACGGGGAAGCAAAGTGACGATTTTGGTAGGTCGCCATTTTCAATCAGGAATGTTGCCAATGGAAAGAGCATCCAAAAAAACGTAGTTGGGACACATTTTTGTTAGAAATTGGCGACCTAACCAAAAGTGCACTTTTTGGTGGGCCTACCCTACCCCCCTCAGGAGCAGTTCTATGAGTCTGCTCCCAAGGGAGGCACAAAACCTACTCCATAGTAGGTTTTCTTGCATGCTAATTCCATTTTCAATGTTTTCACTTGACTATGACGAAGGCAAAGTCAAATACTCACCCCTATATGGACGGGGAAGCAAAGTGACGATTTTGGTAGGTCGCCATTTTCAATCAGGAATGTTGCCAATGGAAAGAGCATCCAAAAAAACGTAGTTGGGACACATTTTTGTTAGAAATTGGCGACCTAACCAAAAGTGCACTTTTTGGTGGGCCTACCCTACCCCCCTCAGGAGCAGTTCTATGAGTCTGCTCCCAAGGGAGGCACAAAACCTACTCCATAGTAGGTTTTCTTGCATGCTAATTCCATTTTCAATGTTTTCACTTGACTATGACGAAGGCAAAGTCAAATACTCACCCCTATATGGACGGGGAAGCAAAGTGACGATTTTGGTAGGTCGCCATTTTCAATCAGGAATGTTGCCAATGGAAAGAGCATCCAAAAAAACGTAGTTGAGACACATTTTTGTTAGAAATTGGCGACCTAACCAAAAGTGCACTTTTTGGTGGGCCTACCCTACCCCCCTCAGGAGCAGTTCTATGAGTCTGCTCCCAAGGGAGGCACAAAACCTACTCCATAGTAGGTTTTCTTGCATGCTAATTCCATTTTCAATGTTTTCACTTGACTATGACGAAGGCAAAGTCAAATACTCACCCCTATATGGACGGGGAAGCAAAGTGACGATTTTGGTAGGTCGCCATTTTCAATCAGGAATGTTGCCAATGGAAAGAGCATCCAAAAAAACGTAGTTGGGACACATTTTTGTTAGAAATTGGCGACCTAACCAAAAGTGCACTTTTTGGTGGGCCTACCCTACCCCCCTCAGGAGCAGTTCTATGAGTCTGCTCCCAAGGGAGGCACAAAACCTACTCCATAGTAGGTTTTCTTGCATGCTAATTCCATTTTCAATGTTTTCACTTGACTATGACGAAGGCAAAGTCAAATACTCACCCCTATATGGACGGGGAAGCAAAGTGACGATTTTGGTAGGTCGCCATTTTCAATCAGGAATGTTGCCAATGGAAAGAGCATCCAAAAAAACGTAGTTGGGACACATTTTTGTTAGAAATTGGCGACCTAACCAAAAGTGCACTTTTTGGTGGGCCTACCCTACCCCCCTCAGGAGCAGTTCTATGAGTCTGCTCCCAAGGGAGGCACAAAACCTACTCCATAGTAGGTTTTCTTGCATGCTAATTCCATTTTCAATGTTTTCACTTGACTATGACGAAGGCAAAGTCAAATACTCACCCCTATATGGACGGGGAAGCAAAGTGACGATTTTGGTAGGTCGCCATTTTCAATCAGGAATGTTGCCAATGGAAAGAGCATCCAAAAAAACGTAGTTGGGACACATTTTTGTTAGAAATTGGCGACCTAACCAAAAGTGCACTTTTTGGTGGGCCTACCCTACCCCCCTCAGGAGCAGTTCTATGAGTCTGCTCCCAAGGGAGGCACAAAACCTACTCCATAGTAGGTTTTCTTGCATGCTAATTCCATTTTCAATGTTTTCACTTGACTATGACGAAGGCAAAGTCAAATACTCACCCCTATATGGACGGGGAAGCAAAGTGACGATTTTGGTAGGTCGCCATTTTCAATCAGGAATGTTGCCAATGGAAAGAGCATCCAAAAAAACGTAGTTGGGACACATTTTTGTTAGAAATTGGCGACCTAACCAAAAGTGCACTTTTTGGTGGGCCTACCCTACCCCCCTCAGGAGCAGTTCTATGAGTCTGCTCCCAAGGGAGGCACAAAACCTACTCCATAGTAGGTTTTCTTGCATGCTAATTCCATTTTCAATGTTTTCACTTGACTATGACGAAGGCAAAGTCAAATACTCACCCCTATATGGACGGGGAAGCAAAGTGACGATTTTGGTAGGTCGCCATTTTCAATCAGGAATGTTGCCAATGGAAAGAGCATCCAAAAAAACGTAGTTGGGACACATTTTTGTTAGAAATTGGCGACCTAACCAAAAGTGCACTTTTTGGTGGGCCTACCCTACCCCCCTCAGGAGCAGTTCTATGAGTCTGCTCCCAAGGGAGGCACAAAACCTACTCCATAGTAGGTTTTCTTGCATGCTAATTCCATTTTCAATGTTTTCACTTGACTATGACGAAGGCAAAGTCAAATACTCACCCCTATATGGACGGGGAAGCAAAGTGACGATTTTGGTAGGTCGCCATTTTCAATCAGGAATGTTGCCAATGGAAAGAGCATCCAAAAAAACGTAGTTGGGACACATTTTTGTTAGAAATTGGCGACCTAACCAAAAGTGCACTTTTTGGTGGGCCTACCCTACCCCCCTCAGGAGCAGTTCTATGAGTCTGCTCCCAAGGGAGGCACAAAACCTACTCCATAGTAGGTTTTCTTGCATGCTAATTCCATTTTCAATGTTTTCACTTGACTATGACGAAGGCAAAGTCAAATACTCACCCCTATATGGACGGGGAAGCAAAGTGACGATTTTGGTAGGTCGCCATTTTCAATCAGGAATGTTGCCAATGGAAAGAGCATCCAAAAAAACGTAGTTGGGACACATTTTTGTTAGAAATTGGCGACCTAACCAAAAGTGCACTTTTTGGTGGGCCTACCCTACCCCCCTCAGGAGCAGTTCTATGAGTCTGCTCCCAAGGGAGGCACAAAACCTACTCCATAGTAGGTTTTCTTGCATGCTAATTCCATTTTCAATGTTTTCACTTGACTATGACGAAGGCAAAGTCAAATACTCACCCCTATATGGACGGGGAAGCAAAGTGACGATTTTGGTAGGTCGCCATTTTCAATCAGGAATGTTGCCAATGGAAAGAGCATCCAAAAAAACGTAGTTGGGACACATTTTTGTTAGAAATTGGCGACCTAACCAAAAGTGCACTTTTTGGTGGGCCTACCCTACCCCCCTCAGGAGCAGTTCTATGAGTCTGCTCCCAAGGGAGGCACAAAACCTACTCCATAGTAGGTTTTCTTGCATGCTAATTCCATTTTCAATGTTTTCACTTGACTATGACGAAGGCAAAGTCAAATACTCACCCCTATATGGACGGGGAAGCAAAGTGACGATTTTGGTAGGTCGCCATTTTCAATCAGGAATGTTGCCAATGGAAAGAGCATCCAAAAAAACGTAGTTGGGACACATTTTTGTTAGAAATTGGCGACCTAACCAAAAGTGCACTTTTTGGTGGGCCTACCCTACCCCCCTCAGGAGCAGTTCTATGAGTCTGCTCCCAAGGGAGGCACAAAACCTACTCCATAGTAGGTTTTCTTGCATGCTAATTCCATTTTCAATGTTTTCACTTGACTATGACGAAGGCAAAGTCAAATACTCACCCCTATATGGACGGGGAAGCAAAGTGACGATTTTGGTAGGTCGCCATTTTCAATCAGGAATGTTGCCAATGGAAAGAGCATCCAAAAAAACGTAGTTGGGACACATTTTTGTTAGAAATTGGCGACCTAACCAAAAGTGCACTTTTTGGTGGGCCTACCCTACCCCCCTCAGGAGCAGTTCTATGAGTCTGCTCCCAAGGGAGGCACAAAACCTACTCCATAGTAGGTTTTCTTGCATGCTAATTCCATTTTCAATGTTTTCACTTGACTATGACGAAGGCAAAGTCAAATACTCACCCCTATATGGACGGGGAAGCAAAGTGACGATTTTGGTAGGTCGCCATTTTCAATCAGGAATGTTGCCAATGGAAAGAGCATCCAAAAAAACGTAGTTGGGACACATTTTTGTTAGAAATTGGCGACCTAACCAAAAGTGCACTTTTTGGTGGGCCTACCCTACCCCCCTCAGGAGCAGTTCTATGAGTCTGCTCCCAAGGGAGGCACAAAACCTACTCCATAGTAGGTTTTCTTGCATGCTAATTCCATTTTCAATGTTTTCACTTGACTATGACGAAGGCAAAGTCAAATACTCACCCCTATATGGACGGGGAAGCAAAGTGACGATTTTGGTAGGTCGCCATTTTCAATCAGGAATGTTGCCAATGGAAAGAGCATCCAAAAAAACGTAGTTGGGACACATTTTTGTTAGAAATTGGCGACCTAACCAAAAGTGCACTTTTTGGTGGGCCTACCCTACCCCCCTCAGGAGCAGTTCTATGAGTCTGCTCCCAAGGGAGGCACAAAACCTACTCCATAGTAGGTTTTCTTGCATGCTAATTCCATTTTCAATGTTTTCACTTGACTATGACGAAGGCAAAGTCAAATACTCACCCCTATATGGACGGGGAAGCAAAGTGACGATTTTGGTAGGTCGCCATTTTCAATCAGGAATGTTGCCAATGGAAAGAGCATCCAAAAAAACGTAGTTGGGACACATTTTTGTTAGAAATTGGCGACCTAACCAAAAGTGCACTTTTTGGTGGGCCTACCCTACCCCCCTCAGGAGCAGTTCTATGAGTCTGCTCCCAAGGGAGGCACAAAACCTACTCCATAGTAGGTTTTCTTGCATGCTAATTCCATTTTCAATGTTTTCACTTGACTATGACGAAGGCAAAGTCAAATACTCACCCCTATATGGACGGGGAAGCAAAGTGACGATTTTGGTAGGTCGCCATTTTCAATCAGGAATGTTGCCAATGGAAAGAGCATCCAAAAAAACGTAGTTGGGACACATTTTTGTTAGAAATTGGCGACCTAACCAAAAGTGCACTTTTTGGTGGGCCTACCCTACCCCCCTCAGGAGCAGTTCTATGAGTCTGCTCCCAAGGGAGGCACAAAACCTACTCCATAGTAGGTTTTCTTGCATGCTAATTCCATTTTCAATGTTTTCACTTGACTATGACGAAGGCAAAGTCAAATACTCACCCCTATATGGACGGGGAAGCAAAGTGACGATTTTGGTAGGTCGCCATTTTCAATCAGGAATGTTGCCAATGGAAAGAGCATCCAAAAAAACGTAGTTGGGACACATTTTTGTTAGAAATTGGCGACCTAACCAAAAGTGCACTTTTTGGTGGGCCTACCCTACCCCCCTCAGGAGCAGTTCTATGAGTCTGCTCCCAAGGGAGGCACAAAACCTACTCCATAGTAGGTTTTCTTGCATGCTAATTCCATTTTCAATGTTTTCACTTGACTATGACGAAGGCAAAGTCAAATACTCACCCCTATATGGACGGGGAAGCAAAGTGACGATTTTGGTAGGTCGCCATTTTCAATCAGGAATGTTGCCAATGGAAAGAGCATCCAAAAAAACGTAGTTGGGACACATTTTTGTTAGAAATTGGCGACCTAACCAAAAGTGCACTTTTTGGTGGGCCTACCCTACCCCCCTCAGGAGCAGTTCTATGAGTCTGCTCCCAAGGGAGGCACAAAACCTACTCCATAGTAGGTTTTCTTGCATGCTAATTCCATTTTCAATGTTTTCACTTGACTATGACGAAGGCAAAGTCAAATACTCACCCCTATATGGACGGGGAAGCAAAGTGACGATTTTGGTAGGTCGCCATTTTCAATCAGGAATGTTGCCAATGGAAAGAGCATCCAAAAAAACGTAGTTGGGACACATTTTTGTTAGAAATTGGCGACCTAACCAAAAGTGCACTTTTTGGTGGGCCTACCCTACCCCCCTCAGGAGCAGTTCTATGAGTCTGCTCCCAAGGGAGGCACAAAACCTACTCCATAGTAGGATTTCTTGCATGCTAATTCCATTTTCAATGTTTTCACTTGACTATGACGAAGGCAAAGTCAAATACTCACCCCTATATGGACGGGGAAGCAAAGTGACGATTTTGGTAGGTCGCCATTTTCAATCAGGAATGTTGCCAATGGAAAGAGCATCCAAAAAAACGTAGTTGGGACACATTTTTGTTAGAAATTGGCGACCTAACCAAAAGTGCACTTTTTGGTGGGCCTACCCTACCCCCCTCAGGAGCAGTTCTATGAGTCTGCTCCCAAGGGAGGCACAAAACCTACTCCATAGTAGGTTTTCTTGCATGCTAATTCCATTTTCAATGTTTTCACTTGACTATGACGAAGGCAAAGTCAAATACTCACCCCTATATGGACGGGGAAGCAAAGTGACGATTTTGGTAGGTCGCCATTTTCAATCAGGAATGTTGCCAATGGAAAGAGCATCCAAAAAAACGTAGTTGGGACACATTTTTGTTAGAAATTGGCGACCTAACCAAAAGTGCACTTTTTGGTGGGCCTACCCTACCCCCCTCAGGAGCAGTTCTATGAGTCTGCTCCCAAGGGAGGCACAAAACCTACTCCATAGTAGGTTTTCTTGCATGCTAATTCCATTTTCAATGTTTTCACTTGACTATGACGAAGGCAAAGTCAAATACTCACCCCTATATGGACGGGGAAGCAAAGTGACGATTTTGGTAGGTCGCCATTTTCAATCAGGAATGTTGCCAATGGAAAGAGCATCCAAAAAAACGTAGTTGGGACACATTTTTGTTAGAAATTGGCGACCTAACCAAAAGTGCACTTTTTGGTGGGCCTACCCTACCCCCCTCAGGAGCAGTTCTATGAGTCTGCTCCCAAGGGAGGCACAAAACCTACTCCATAGTAGGTTTTCTTGCATGCTAATTCCATTTTCAATGTTTTCACTTGACTATGACGAAGGCAAAGTCAAATACTCACCCCTATATGGACGGGGAAGCAAAGTGACGATTTTGGTAGGTCGCCATTTTCAATCAGGAATGTTGCCAATGGAAAGAGCATCCAAAAAAACGTAGTTGGGACACATTTTTGTTAGAAATTGGCGACCTAACCAAAAGTGCACTTTTTGGTGGGCCTACCCTACCCCCCTCAGGAGCAGTTCTATGAGTCTGCTCCCAAGGGAGGCACAAAACCTACTCCATAGTAGGTTTTCTTGCATGCTAATTCCATTTTCAATGTTTTCACTTGACTATGACGAAGGCAAAGTCAAATACTCACCCCTATATGGACGGGGAAGCAAAGTGACGATTTTGGTAGGTCGCCATTTTCAATCAGGAATGTTGCCAATGGAAAGAGCATCCAAAAAAACGTAGTTGGGACACATTTTTGTTAGAAATTGGCGACCTAACCAAAAGTGCACTTTTTGGTGGGCCTACCCTACCCCCCTCAGGAGCAGTTCTATGAGTCTGCTCCCAAGGGAGGCACAAAACCTACTCCATAGTAGGTTTTCTTGCATGCTAATTCCATTTTCAATGTTTTCACTTGACTATGACGAAGGCAAAGTCAAATACTCACCCCTATATGGACGGGGAAGCAAAGTGACGATTTTGGTAGGTCGCCATTTTCAATCAGGAATGTTGCCAATGGAAAGAGCATCCAAAAAAACGTAGTTGGGACACATTTTTGTTAGAAATTGGCGACCTAACCAAAAGTGCACTTTTTGGTGGGCCTACCCTACCCCCCTCAGGAGCAGTTCTATGAGTCTGCTCCCAAGGGAGGCACAAAACCTACTCCATAGTAGGTTTTCTTGCATGCTAATTCCATTTTCAATGTTTTCACTTGACTATGACGAAGGCAAAGTCAAATACTCACCCCTATATGGACGGGGAAGCAAAGTGACGATTTTGGTAGGTCGCCATTTTCAATCAGGAATGTTGCCAATGGAAAGAGCATCCAAAAAAACGTAGTTGGGACACATTTTTGTTAGAAATTGGCGACCTAACCAAAAGTGCACTTTTTGGTGGGCCTACCCTACCCCCCTCAGGAGCAGTTCTATGAGTCTGCTCCCAAGGGAGGCACAAAACCTACTCCATAGTAGGTTTTCTTGCATGCTAATTCCATTTTCAATGTTTTCACTTGACTATGACGAAGGCAAAGTCAAATACTCACCCCTATATGGACGGGGAAGCAAAGTGACGATTTTGGTAGGTCGCCATTTTCAATCAGGAATGTTGCCAATGGAAAGAGCATCCAAAAAAACGTAGTTGGGACACATTTTTGTTAGAAATTGGCGACCTAACCAAAAGTGCACTTTTTGGTGGGCCTACCCTACCCCCCTCAGGAGCAGTTCTATGAGTCTGCTCCCAAGGGAGGCACAAAACCTACTCCATAGTAGGTTTTCTTGCATGCTAATTCCATTTTCAATGTTTTCACTTGACTATGACGAAGGCAAAGTCAAATACTCACCCCTATATGGACGGGGAAGCAAAGTGACGATTTTGGTAGGTCGCCATTTTCAATCAGGAATGTTGCCAATGGAAAGAGCATCCAAAAAAACGTAGTTGGGACACATTTTTGTTAGAAATTGGCGACCTAACCAAAAGTGCACTTTTTGGTGGGCCTACCCTACCCCCCTCAGGAGCAGTTCTATGAGTCTGCTCCCAAGGGAGGCACAAAACCTACTCCATAGTAGGTTTTCTTGCATGCTAATTCCATTTTCAATGTTTTCACTTGACTATGACGAAGGCAAAGTCAAATACTCACCCCTATATGGACGGGGAAGCAAAGTGACGATTTTGGTAGGTCGCCATTTTCAATCAGGAATGTTGCCAATGGAAAGAGCATCCAAAAAAACGTAGTTGGGACACATTTTTGTTAGAAATTGGCGACCTAACCAAAAGTGCACTTTTTGGTGGGCCTACCCTACCCCCCTCAGGAGCAGTTCTATGAGTCTGCTCCCAAGGGAGGCACAAAACCTACTCCATAGTAGGTTTTCTTGCATGCTAATTCCATTTTCAATGTTTTCACTTGACTATGACGAAGGCAAAGTCAAATACTCACCCCTATATGGACGGGGAAGCAAAGTGACGATTTTGGTAGGTCGCCATTTTCAATCAGGAATGTTGCCAATGGAAAGAGCATCCAAAAAAACGTAGTTGGGACACATTTTTGTTAGAAATTGGCGACCTAACCAAAAGTGCACTTTTTGGTGGGCCTACCCTACCCCCCTCAGGAGCAGTTCTATGAGTCTGCTCCCAAGGGAGGCACAAAACCTACTCCATAGTAGGTTTTCTTGCATGCTAATTCCATTTTCAATGTTTTCACTTGACTATGACGAAGGCAAAGTCAAATACTCACCCCTATATGGACGGGGAAGCAAAGTGACGATTTTGGTAGGTCGCCATTTTCAATCAGGAATGTTGCCAATGGAAAGAGCATCCAAAAAAACGTAGTTGGGACACATTTTTGTTAGAAATTGGCGACCTAACCAAAAGTGCACTTTTTGGTGGGCCTACCCTACCCCCCTCAGGAGCAGTTCTATGAGTCTGCTCCCAAGGGAGGCACAAAACCTACTCCATAGTAGGTTTTCTTGCATGCTAATTCCATTTTCAATGTTTTCACTTGACTATGACGAAGGCAAAGTCAAATACTCACCCCTATATGGACGGGGAAGCAAAGTGACGATTTTGGTAGGTCGCCATTTTCAATCAGGAATGTTGCCAATGGAAAGAGCATCCAAAAAAACGTAGTTGGGACACATTTTTGTTAGAAATTGGCGACCTAACCAAAAGTGCACTTTTTGGTGGGCCTACCCTACCCCCCTCAGGAGCAGTTCTATGAGTCTGCTCCCAAGGGAGGCACAAAACCTACTCCATAGTAGGTTTTCTTGCATGCTAATTCCATTTTCAATGTTTTCACTTGACTATGACGAAGGCAAAGTCAAATACTCACCCCTATATGGACGGGGAAGCAAAGTGACGATTTTGGTAGGTCGCCATTTTCAATCAGGAATGTTGCCAATGGAAAGAGCATCCAAAAAAACGTAGTTGGGACACATTTTTGTTAGAAATTGGCGACCTAACCAAAAGTGCACTTTTTGGTGGGCCTACCCTACCCCCCTCAGGAGCAGTTCTATGAGTCTGCTCCCAAGGGAGGCACAAAACCTACTCCATAGTAGGTTTTCTTGCATGCTAATTCCATTTTCAATGTTTTCACTTGACTATGACGAAGGCAAAGTCAAATACTCACCCCTATATGGACGGGGAAGCAAAGTGACGATTTTGGTAGGTCGCCATTTTCAATCAGGAATGTTGCCAATGGAAAGAGCATCCAAAAAAACGTAGTTGGGACACATTTTTGTTAGAAATTGGCGACCTAACCAAAAGTGCACTTTTTGGTGGGCCTACCCTACCCCCCTCAGGAGCAGTTCTATGAGTCTGCTCCCAAGGGAGGCACAAAACCTACTCCATAGTAGGTTTTCTTGCATGCTAATTCCATTTTCAATGTTTTCACTTGACTATGACGAAGGCAAAGTCAAATACTCACCCCTATATGGACGGGGAAGCAAAGTGACGATTTTGGTAGGTCGCCATTTTCAATCAGGAATGTTGCCAATGGAAAGAGCATCCAAAAAAACGTAGTTGGGACACATTTTTGTTAGAAATTGGCGACCTAACCAAAAGTGCACTTTTTGGTGGGCCTACCCTACCCCCCTCAGGAGCAGTTCTATGAGTCTGCTCCCAAGGGAGGCACAAAACCTACTCCATAGTAGGTTTTCTTGCATGCTAATTCCATTTTCAATGTTTTCACTTGACTATGACGAAGGCAAAGTCAAATACTCACCCCTATATGGACGGGGAAGCAAAGTGACGATTTTGGTAGGTCGCCATTTTCAATCAGGAATGTTGCCAATGGAAAGAGCATCCAAAAAAACGTAGTTGGGACACATTTTTGTTAGAAATTGGCGACCTAACCAAAAGTGCACTTTTTGGTGGGCCTACCCTACCCCCCTCAGGAGCAGTTCTATGAGTCTGCTCCCAAGGGAGGCACAAAACCTACTCCATAGTAGGTTTTCTTGCATGCTAATTCCATTTTCAATGTTTTCACTTGACTATGACGAAGGCAAAGTCAAATACTCACCCCTATATGGACGGGGAAGCAAAGTGACGATTTTGGTAGGTCGCCATTTTCAATCAGGAATGTTGCCAATGGAAAGAGCATCCAAAAAAACGTAGTTGGGACACATTTTTGTTAGAAATTGGCGACCTAACCAAAAGTGCACTTTTTGGTGGGCCTACCCTACCCCCCTCAGGAGCAGTTCTATGAGTCTGCTCCCAAGGGAGGCACAAAACCTACTCCATAGTAGGTTTTCTTGCATGCTAATTCCATTTTCAATGTTTTCACTTGACTATGACGAAGGCAAAGTCAAATACTCACCCCTATATGGACGGGGAAGCAAAGTGACGATTTTGGTAGGTCGCCATTTTCAATCAGGAATGTTGCCAATGGAAAGAGCATCCAAAAAAACGTAGTTGGGACACATTTTTGTTAGAAATTGGCGACCTAACCAAAAGTGCACTTTTTGGTGGGCCTACCCTACCCCCCTCAGGAGCAGTTCTATGAGTCTGCTCCCAAGGGAGGCACAAAACCTACTCCATAGTAGGTTTTCTTGCATGCTAATTCCATTTTCAATGTTTTCACTTGACTATGACGAAGGCAAAGTCAAATACTCACCCCTATATGGACGGGGAAGCAAAGTGACGATTTTGGTAGGTCGCCATTTTCAATCAGGAATGTTGCCAATGGAAAGAGCATCCAAAAAAACGTAGTTGGGACACATTTTTGTTAGAAACTGGCGACCTAACCAAAAGTGCACTTTTTGGTGGGCCTACCCTACCCCCCTCAGGAGCAGTTCTATGAGTCTGCTCCCAAGGGAGGCACAAAACCTACTCCATAGTAGGTTTTCTTGCATGCTAATTCCATTTTCAATGTTTTCACTTGACTATGACGAAGGCAAAGTCAAATACTCACCCCTATATGGACGGGGAAGCAAAGTGACGATTTTGGTAGGTCGCCATTTTCAATCAGGAATGTTGCCAATGGAAAGAGCATCCAAAAAAACGTAGTTGGGACACATTTTTGTTAGAAATTGGCGACCTAACCAAAAGTGCACTTTTTGGTGGGCCTACCCTACCCCCCTCAGGAGCAGTTCTATGAGTCTGCTCCCAAGGGAGGCACAAAACCTACTCCATAGTAGGTTTTCTTGCATGCTAATTCCATTTTCAATGTTTTCACTTGACTATGACGAAGGCAAAGTCAAATACTCACCCCTATATGGACGGGGAAGCAAAGTGACGATTTTGGTAGGTCGCCATTTTCAATCAGGAATGTTGCCAATGGAAAGAGCATCCAAAAAAACGTAGTTGGGACACATTTTTGTTAGAAATTGGCGACCTAACCAAAAGTGCACTTTTTGGTGGGCCTACCCTACCCCCCTCAGGAGCAGTTCTATGAGTCTGCTCCCAAGGGAGGCACAAAACCTACTCCATAGTAGGTTTTCTTGCATGCTAATTCCATTTTCAATGTTTTCACTTGACTATGACGAAGGCAAAGTCAAATACTCACCCCTATATGGACGGGGAAGCAAAGTGACGATTTTGGTAGGTCGCCATTTTCAATCAGGAATGTTGCCAATGGAAAGAGCATCCAAAAAAACGTAGTTGGGACACATTTTTGTTAGAAATTGGCGACCTAACCAAAAGTGCACTTTTTGGTGGGCCTACCCTACCCCCCTCAGGAGCAGTTCTATGAGTCTGCTCCCAAGGGAGGCACAAAACCTACTCCATAGTAGGTTTTCTTGCATGCTAATTCCATTTTCAATGTTTTCACTTGACTATGACGAAGGCAAAGTCAAATACTCACCCCTATATGGACGGGGAAGCAAAGTGACGATTTTGGTAGGTCGCCATTTTCAATCAGGAATGTTGCCAATGGAAAGAGCATCCAAAAAAACGTAGTTGGGACACATTTTTGTTAGAAATTGGCGACCTAACCAAAAGTGCACTTTTTGGTGGGCCTACCCTACCCCCCTCAGGAGCAGTTCTATGAGTCTGCTCCCAAGGGAGGCACAAAACCTACTCCATAGTAGGTTTTCTTGCATGCTAATTCCATTTTCAATGTTTTTACTTGACTATGACGAAGGCAAAGTCAAATACTCACCCCTATATGGACGGGGAAGCAAAGTGACGATTTTGGTAGGTCGCCATTTTCAATCAGGAATGTTGCCAATGGAAAGAGCATCCAAAAAAAACGTAGTTGGGACACATTTTTGTTAGAAATTGGCGACCTAACCAAAAGTGCACTTTTTGGTGGGCCTACCCTACCCCCCTCAGGAGCAGTTCTATGAGTCTGCTCCCAAGGGAGGCACAAAACCTACTCCATAGTAGGTTTTCTTGCATGCTAATTCCATTTTCAATGTTTTCACTTGACTATGACGAAGGCAAAGTCAAATACTCACCCCTATATGGACGGGGAAGCAAAGTGACGATTTTGGTAGGTCGCCATTTTCAATCAGGAATGTTGCCAATGGAAAGAGCATCCAAAAAAACGTAGTTGGGACACATTTTTGTTAGAAATTGGCGACCTAACCAAAAGTGCACTTTTTGGTGGGCCTACCCTACCCCCCTCAGGAGCAGTTCTATGAGTCTGCTCCCAAGGGAGGCACAAAACCTACTCCATAGTAGGTTTTCTTGCATGCTAATTCCATTTTCAATGTTTTCACTTGACTATGACGAAGGCAAAGTCAAATACTCACCCCTATATGGACGGGGAAGCAAAGTGACGATTTTGGTAGGTCGCCATTTTCAATCAGGAATGTTGCCAATGGAAAGAGCATCCAAAAAAACGTAGTTGGGACACATTTTTGTTAGAAATTGGCGACCTAACCAAAAGTGCACTTTTTGGTGGGCCTACCCTACCCCCCTCAGGAGCAGTTCTATGAGTCTGCTCCCAAGGGAGGCACAAAACCTACTCCATAGTAGGTTTTCTTGCATGCTAATTCCATTTTCAATGTTTTCACTTGACTATGACGAAGGCAAAGTCAAATACTCACCCCTATATGGACGGGGAAGCAAAGTGACGATTTTGGTAGGTCGCCATTTTCAATCAGGAATGTTGCCAATGGAAAGAGCATCCAAAAAAACGTAGTTGGGACACATTTTTGTTAGAAATTGGCGACCTAACCAAAAGTGCACTTTTTGGTGGGCCTACCCTACCCCCCTCAGGAGCAGTTCTATGAGTCTGCTCCCAAGGGAGGCACAAAACCTACTCCATAGTAGGTTTTCTTGCATGCTAATTCCATTTTCAATGTTTTCACTTGACTATGACGAAGGCAAAGTCAAATACTCACCCCTATATGGACGGGGAAGCAAAGTGACGATTTTGGTAGGTCGCCATTTTCAATCAGGAATGTTGCCAATGGAAAGAGCATCCAAAAAAACGTAGTTGGGACACATTTTTGTTAGAAATTGGCGACCTAACCAAAAGTGCACTTTTTGGTGGGCCTACCCTACCCCCCTCAGGAGCAGTTCTATGAGTCTGCTCCCAAGGGAGGCACAAAACCTACTCCATAGTAGGTTTTCTTGCATGCTAATTCCATTTTCAATGTTTTCACTTGACTATGACGAAGGCAAAGTCAAATACTCACCCCTATATGGACGGGGAAGCAAAGTGACGATTTTGGTAGGTCGCCATTTTCAATCAGGAATGTTGCCAATGGAAAGAGCATCCAAAAAAACGTAGTTGGGACACATTTTTGTTAGAAATTGGCGACCTAACCAAAAGTGCACTTTTTGGTGGGCCTACCCTACCCCCCTCAGGAGCAGTTCTATGAGTCTGCTCCCAAGGGAGGCACAAAACCTACTCCATAGTAGGTTTTCTTGCATGCTAATTCCATTTTCAATGTTTTCACTTGACTATGACGAAGGCAAAGTCAAATACTCACCCCTATATGGACGGGGAAGCAAAGTGACGATTTTGGTAGGTCGCCATTTTCAATCAGGAATGTTGCCAATGGAAAGAGCATCCAAAAAAACGTAGTTGGGACACATTTTTGTTAGAAATTGGCGACCTAACCAAAAGTGCACTTTTTGGTGGGCCTACCCTACCCCCCTCAGGAGCAGTTCTATGAGTCTGCTCCCAAGGGAGGCACAAAACCTACTCCATAGTAGGTTTTCTTGCATGCTAATTCCATTTTCAATGTTTTCACTTGACTATGACGAAGGCAAAGTCAAATACTCACCCCTATATGGACGGGGAAGCAAAGTGACGATTTTGGTAGGTCGCCATTTTCAATCAGGAATGTTGCCAATGGAAAGAGCATCCAAAAAAACGTAGTTGGGACACATTTTTGTTAGAAATTGGCGACCTAACCAAAAGTGCACTTTTTGGTGGGCCTACCCTACCCCCCTCAGGAGCAGTTCTATGAGTCTGCTCCCAAGGGAGGCACAAAACCTACTCCATAGTAGGTTTTCTTGCATGCTAATTCCATTTTCAATGTTTTCACTTGACTATGACGAAGGCAAAGTCAAATACTCACCCCTATATGGACGGGGAAGCAAAGTGACGATTTTGGTAGGTCACCATTTTCAATCAGGAATGTTGCCAATGGAAAGAGCATCCAAAAAAACGTAGTTGGGACACATTTTTGTTAGAAATTGGCGACCTAACCAAAAGTGCACTTTTTGGTGGGCCTACCCTACCCCCCTCAGGAGCAGTTCTATGAGTCTGCTCCCAAGGGAGGCACAAAACCTACTCCATAGTAGGTTTTCTTGCATGCTAATTCCATTTTCAATGTTTTCACTTGACTATGACGAAGGCAAAGTCAAATACTCACTCCTATATGGACGGGGAAGCAAAGTGACGATTTTGGTAGGTCGCCATTTTCAATCAGGAATGTTGCCAATGGAAAGAGCATCCAAAAAAACGTAGTTGGGACACATTTTTGTTAGAAATTGGCGACCTAACCAAAAGTGCACTTTTTGGTGGGCCTACCCTACCCCCCTCAGGAGCAGTTCTATGAGTCTGCTCCCAAGGGAGGCACAAAACCTACTCCATAGTAGGTTTTCTTGCATGCTAATTCCATTTTCAATGTTTTCACTTGACTATGACGAAGGCAAAGTCAAATACTCACCCCTATATGGACGGGGAAGCAAAGTGACGATTTTGGTAGGTCGCCATTTTCAATCAGGAATGTTGCCAATGGAAAGAGCATCCAAAAAAACGTAGTTGGGACACATTTTTGTTAGAAATTGGCGACCTAACCAAAAGTGCACTTTTTGGTGGGCCTACCCTACCCCCCTCAGGAGCAGTTCTATGAGTCTGCTCCCAAGGGAGGCACAAAACCTACTCCATAGTAGGTTTTCTTGCATGCTAATTGCATTTTCAATGTTTTTACTTGACTATGACGAAGGCAAAGTCAAATACTCACCCCTATATGGACGGGGAAGCAAAGTGACGATTTTGGTAGGTCGCCATTTTCAATCAGGAATGTTGCCAATGGAAAGAGCATCCAAAAAAAACGTAGTTGGGACACATTTTTGTTAGAAATTGGCGACCTAACCAAAAGTGCACTTTTTGGTGGGCCTACCCTACCCCCCTCAGGAGCAGTTCTATGAGTCTGCTCCCAAGGGAGGCACAAAACCTACTCCATAGTAGGTTTTCTTGCATGCTAATTCCATTTTCAATGTTTTCACTTGACTATGACGAAGGCAAAGTCAAATACTCACCCCTATATGGACGGGGAAGCAAAGTGACGATTTTGGTAGGTCGCCATTTTCAATCAGGAATGTTGCCAATGGAAAGAGCATCCAAAAAAACGTAGTTGGGACACATTTTTGTTAGAAACTGGCGACCTAACCAAAAGTGCACTTTTTGGTGGGCCTACCCTACCCCCCTCAGGAGCAGTTCTATGAGTCTGCTCCCAAGGGAGGCACAAAACCTACTCCATAGTAGGTTTTCTTGCATGCTAATTCCATTTTCAATGTTTTCACTTGACTATGACGAAGGCAAAGTCAAATACTCACCCCTATATGGACGGGGAAGCAAAGTGACGATTTTGGTAGGTCGCCATTTTCAATCAGGAATGTTGCCAATGGAAAGAGCATCCAAAAAAACGTAGTTGGGACACATTTTTGTTAGAAATTGGCGACCTAACCAAAAGTGCACTTTTTGGTGGGCCTACCGTACCCCCCTCAGGAGCAGTTCTATGAGTCTGCTCCCAAGGGAGGCACAAAACCTACTCCATAGTAGGTTTTCTTGCATGCTAATTCCATTTTCAATGTTTTCACTTGACTATGACGAAGGCAAAGTCAAATACTCACCCCTATATGGACGGGGAAGCAAAGTGACGATTTTGGTAGGTCGCCATTTTCAATCAGGAATGTTGCCAATGGAAAGAGCATCCAAAAAAACGTAGTTGGGACACATTTTTGTTAGAAACTGGCGACCTAACCAAAAGTGCACTTTTTGGTGGGCCTACCCTACCCCCCTCAGGAGCAGTTCTATGAGTCTGCTCCCAAGGGAGGCACAAAACCTACTCCATAGTAGGTTTTCTTGCATGCTAATTCCATTTTCAATGTTTTCACTTGACTATGACGAAGGCAAAGTCAAATACTCACCCCTATATGGACGGGGAAGCAAAGTGACGATTTTGGTAGGTCGCCATTTTCAATCAGGAATGTTGCCAATGGAAAGAGCATCCAAAAAAACGTAGTTGGGACACATTTTTGTTAGAAATTGGCGACCTAACCAAAAGTGCACTTTTTGGTGGGCCTACCCTACCCCCCTCAGGAGCAGTTCTATGAGTCTGCTCCCAAGGGAGGCACAAAACCTACTCCATAGTAGGTTTTCTTGCATGCTAATTCCATTTTCAATGTTTTCACTTGACTATGACGAAGGCAAAGTCAAATACTCACCCCTATATGGACGGGGAAGCAAAGTGACGATTTTGGTAGGTCGCCATTTTCAATCAGGAATGTTGCCAATGGAAAGAGCATCCAAAAAAACGTAGTTGGGACACATTTTTGTTAGAAATTGGCGACCTAACCAAAAGTGCACTTTTTGGTGGGCCTACCCTACCCCCCTCAGGAGCAGTTCTATGAGTCTGCTCCCAAGGGAGGCACAAAACCTACTCCATAGTAGGTTTTCTTGCATGCTAATTCCATTTTCAATGTTTTCACTTGACTATGACGAAGGCAAAGTCAAATACTCACCCCTATATGGACGGGGAAGCAAAGTGACGATTTTGGTAGGTCGCCATTTTCAATCAGGAATGTTGCCAATGGAAAGAGCATCCAAAAAAACGTAGTTGGGACACATTTTTGTTAGAAATTGGCGACCTAACCAAAAGTGCACTTTTTGGTGGGCCTACCCTACCCCCCTCAGGAGCAGTTCTATGAGTCTGCTCCCAAGGGAGGCACAAAACCTACTCCATAGTAGGTTTTCTTGCATGCTAATTCCATTTTCAATGTTTTCACTTGACTATGACGAAGGCAAAGTCAAATACTCACCCCTATATGGACGGGGAAGCAAAGTGACGATTTTGGTAGGTCGCCATTTTCAATCAGGAATGTTGCCAATGGAAAGAGCATCCAAAAAAACGTAGTTGGGACACATTTTTGTTAGAAATTGGCGACCTAACCAAAAGTGCACTTTTTGGTGGGCCTACCCTACCCCCCTCAGGAGCAGTTCTATGAGTCTGCTCCCAAGGGAGGCACAAAACCTACTCCATAGTAGGTTTTCTTGCATGCTAATTCCATTTTCAATGTTTTCACTTGACTATGACGAAGGCAAAGTCAAATACTCACCCCTATATGGACGGGGAAGCAAAGTGACGATTTTGGTAGGTCGCCATTTTCAATCAGGAATGTTGCCAATGGAAAGAGCATCCAAAAAAACGTAGTTGGGACACATTTTTGTTAGAAACTGGCGACCTAACCAAAAGTGCACTTTTTGGTGGGCCTACCCTACCCCCCTCAGGAGCAGTTCTATGAGTCTGCTCCCAAGGGAGGCACAAAACCTACTCCATAGTAGGTTTTCTTGCATGCTAATTCCATTTTCAATGTTTTCACTTGACTATGACGAAGGCAAAGTCAAATACTCACCCCTATATGGACGGGGAAGCAAAGTGACGATTTTGGTAGGTCGCCATTTTCAATCAGGAATGTTGCCAATGGAAAGAGCATCCAAAAAAACGTAGTTGGGACACATTTTTGTTAGAAATTGGCGACCTAACCAAAAGTGCACTTTTTGGTGGGCCTACCGTACCCCCCTCAGGAGCAGTTCTATGAGTCTGCTCCCAAGGGAGGCACAAAACCTACTCCATAGTAGGTTTTCTTGCATGCTAATTCCATTTTCAATGTTTTCACTTGACTATGACGAAGGCAAAGTCAAATACTCACCCCTATATGGACGGGGAAGCAAAGTGACGATTTTGGTAGGTCGCCATTTTCAATCAGGAATGTTGCCAATGGAAAGAGCATCCAAAAAAACGTAGTTGGGACACATTTTTGTTAGAAACTGGCGACCTAACCAAAAGTGCACTTTTTGGTGGGCCTACCCTACCCCCCTCAGGAGCAGTTCTATGAGTCTGCTCCCAAGGGAGGCACAAAACCTACTCCATAGTAGGTTTTCTTGCATGCTAATTCCATTTTCAATGTTTTCACTTGACTATGACGAAGGCAAAGTCAAATACTCACCCCTATATGGACGGGGAAGCAAAGTGACGATTTTGGTAGGTCGCCATTTTCAATCAGGAATGTTGCCAATGGAAAGAGCATCCAAAAAAACGTAGTTGGGACACATTTTTGTTAGAAATTGGCGACCTAACCAAAAGTGCACTTTTTGGTGGGCCTACCCTACCCCCCTCAGGAGCAGTTCTATGAGTCTGCTCCCAAGGGAGGCACAAAACCTACTCCATAGTAGGTTTTCTTGCATGCTAATTCCATTTTCAATGTTTTCACTTGACTATGACGAAGGCAAAGTCAAATACTCACCCCTATATGGACGGGGAAGCAAAGTGACGATTTTGGTAGGTCGCCATTTTCAATCAGGAATGTTGCCAATGGAAAGAGCATCCAAAAAAACGTAGTTGGGACACATTTTTGTTAGAAATTGGCGACCTAACCAAAAGTGCACTTTTTGGTGGGCCTACCCTACCCCCCTCAGGAGCAGTTCTATGAGTCTGCTCCCAAGGGAGGCACAAAACCTACTCCATAGTAGGTTTTCTTGCATGCTAATTCCATTTTCAATGTTTTCACTTGACTATGACGAAGGCAAAGTCAAATACTCACCCCTATATGGACGGGGAAGCAAAGTGACGATTTTGGTAGGTCGCCATTTTCAATCAGGAATGTTGCCAATGGAAAGAGCATCCAAAAAAACGTAGTTGGGACACATTTTTGTTAGAAATTGGCGACCTAACCAAAAGTGCACTTTTTGGTGGGCCTACCCTACCCCCCTCAGGAGCAGTTCTATGAGTCTGCTCCCAAGGGAGGCACAAAACCTACTCCATAGTAGGTTTTCTTGCATGCTAATTCCATTTTCAATGTTTTCACTTGACTATGACGAAGGCAAAGTCAAATACTCACCCCTATATGGACGGGGAAGCAAAGTGACGATTTTGGTAGGTCGCCATTTTCAATCAGGAATGTTGCCAATGGAAAGAGCATCCAAAAAAACGTAGTTGGGACACATTTTTGTTAGAAATTGGCGACCTAACCAAAAGTGCACTTTTTGGTGGGCCTACCCTACCCCCCTCAGGAGCAGTTCTATGAGTCTGCTCCCAAGGGAGGCACAAAACCTACTCCATAGTAGGTTTTCTTGCATGCTAATTCCATTTTCAATGTTTTCACTTGACTATGACGAAGGCAAAGTCAAATACTCACCCCTATATGGACGGGGAAGCAAAGTGACGATTTTGGTAGGTCGCCATTTTCAATCAGGAATGTTGCCAATGGAAAGAGCATCCAAAAAAACGTAGTTGGGACACATTTTTGTTAGAAACTGGCGACCTAACCAAAAGTGCACTTTTTGGTGGGCCTACCCTACCCCCCTCAGGAGCAGTTCTATGAGTCTGCTCCCAAGGGAGGCACAAAACCTACTCCATAGTAGGTTTTCTTGCATGCTAATTCCATTTTCAATGTTTTCACTTGACTATGACGAAGGCAAAGTCAAATACTCACCCCTATATGGACGGGGAAGCAAAGTGACGATTTTGGTAGGTCGCCATTTTCAATCAGGAATGTTGCCAATGGAAAGAGCATCCAAAAAAACGTAGTTGGGACACATTTTTGTTAGAAATTGGCGACCTAACCAAAAGTGCACTTTTTGGTGGGCCTACCCTACCCCCCTCAGGAGCAGTTCTATGAGTCTGCTCCCAAGGGAGGCACAAAACCTACTCCATAGTAGGTTTTCTTGCATGCTAATTCCATTTTCAATGTTTTCACTTGACTATGACGAAGGCAAAGTCAAATACTCACCCCTATATGGACGGGGAAGCAAAGTGACGATTTTGGTAGGTCGCCATTTTCAATCAGGAATGTTGCCAATGGAAAGAGCATCCAAAAAAACGTAGTTGGGACACATTTTTGTTAGAAATTGGCGACCTAACCAAAAGTGCACTTTTTGGTGGGCCTACCCTACCCCCCTCAGGAGCAGTTCTATGAGTCTGCTCCCAAGGGAGGCACAAAACCTACTCCATAGTAGGTTTTCTTGCATGCTAATTCCATTTTCAATGTTTTCACTTGACTATGACGAAGGCAAAGTCAAATACTCACCCCTATATGGACGGGGAAGCAAAGTGACGATTTTGGTAGGTCGCCATTTTCAATCAGGAATGTTGCCAATGGAAAGAGCATCCAAAAAAACGTAGTTGGGACACATTTTTGTTAGAAATTGGCGACCTAACCAAAAGTGCACTTTTTGGTGGGCCTACCCTACCCCCCTTAGGAGCAGTTCTATGAGTCTGCTCCCAAGGGAGGCACAAAACCTACTCCATAGTAGGTTTTCTTGCATGCTAATTCCATTTTCAATGTTTTCACTTGACTATGACGAAGGCAAAGTCAAATACTCACCCCTATATGGACGGGGAAGCAAAGTGACGATTTTGGTAGGTCGCCATTTTCAATCAGGAATGTTGCCAATGGAAAGAGCATCCAAAAAAACGTAGTTGGGACACATTTTTGTTAGAAATTGGCGACCTAACCAAAAGTGCACTTTTTGGTGGGCCTACCCTACCCCCCTCAGGAGCAGTTCTATGAGTCTGCTCCCAAGGGAGGCACAAAACCTACTCCATAGTAGGTTTTCTTGCATGCTAATTCCATTTTCAATGTTTTTACTTGACTATGACGAAGGCAAAGTCAAATACTCACCCCTATATGGACGGGGAAGCAAAGTGACGATTTTGGTAGGTCGCCATTTTCAATCAGGAATGTTGCCAATGGAAAGAGCATCCAAAAAAAACGTAGTTGGGACACATTTTTGTTAGAAATTGGCGACCTAACCAAAAGTGCACTTTTTGGTGGGCCTACCCTACCCCCCTCAGGAGCAGTTCTATGAGTCTGCTCCCAAGGGAGGCACAAAACCTACTCCATAGTAGGTTTTCTTGCATGCTAATTCCATTTTCAATGTTTTCACTTGACTATGACGAAGGCAAAGTCAAATACTCACCCCTATATGGACGGGGAAGCAAAGTGACGATTTTGGTAGGTCGCCATTTTCAATCAGGAATGTTGCCAATGGAAAGAGCATCCAAAAAAACGTAGTTGGGACACATTTTTGTTAGAAATTGGCGACCTAACCAAAAGTGCACTTTTTGGTGGGCCTACCCTACCCCCCTCAGGAGCAGTTCTATGAGTCTGCTCCCAAGGGAGGCACAAAACCTACTCCATAGTAGGTTTTCTTGCATGCTAATTCCATTTTCAATGTTTTCACTTGACTATGACGAAGGCAAAGTCAAATACTCACCCCTATATGGACGGGGAAGCAAAGTGACGATTTTGGTAGGTCGCCATTTTCAATCAGGAATGTTTCCAATGGAAAGAGCATCCAAAAAAACGTAGTTGGGACACATTTTTGTTAGAAATTGGCGACCTAACCAAAAGTGCACTTTTTGGTGGGCCTACCCTACCCCCCTCAGGAGCAGTTCTATGAGTCTGCTCCCAAGGGAGGCACAAAACCTACTCCATAGTAGGTTTTCTTGCATGCTAATTCCATTTTCAATGTTTTCACTTGACTATGACGAAGGCAAAGTCAAATACTCACCCCTATATGGACGGGGAAGCAAAGTGACGATTTTGGTAGGTCGCCATTTTCAATCAGGAATGTTGCCAATGGAAAGAGCATCCAAAAAAACGTAGTTGGGACACATTTTTGTTAGAAATTGGCGACCTAACCAAAAGTGCACTTTTTGGTGGGCCTACCCTACCCCCCTCAGGAGCAGTTCTATGAGTCTGCTCCCAAGGGAGGCACAAAACCTACTCCATAGTAGGTTTTCTTGCATGCTAATTCCATTTTCAATGTTTTCACTTGACTATGACGAAGGCAAAGTCAAATACTCACCCCTATATGGACGGGGAAGCAAAGTGACGATTTTGGTAGGTCGCCATTTTCAATCAGGAATGTTGCCAATGGAAAGAGCATCCAAAAAAACGTAGTTGGGACACATTTTTGTTAGAAATTGGCGACCTAACCAAAAGTGCACTTTTTGGTGGGCCTACCCTACCCCCCTCAGGAGCAGTTCTATGAGTCTGCTCCCAAGGGAGGCACAAAACCTACTCCATAGTAGGTTTTCTTGCATGCTAATTCCATTTTCAATGTTTTTACTTGACTATGACGAAGGCAAAGTCAAATACTCACCCCTATATGGACGGGGAAGCAAAGTGACGATTTTGGTAGGTCGCCATTTTCAATCAGGAATGTTGCCAATGGAAAGAGCATCCAAAAAAAACGTAGTTGGGACACATTTTTGTTAGAAATTGGCGACCTAACCAAAAGTGCACTTTTTGGTGGGCCTACCCTACCCCCCTCAGGAGCAGTTCTATGAGTCTGCTCCCAAGGGAGGCACAAAACCTACTCCATAGTAGGTTTTCTTGCATGCTAATTCCATTTTCAATGTTTTCACTTGACTATGACGAAGGCAAAGTCAAATACTCACCCCTATATGGACGGGGAAGCAAAGTGACGATTTTGGTAGGTCGCCATTTTCAATCAGGAATGTTGCCAATGGAAAGAGCATCCAAAAAAACGTAGTTGGGACACATTTTTGTTAGAAATTGGCGACCTAACCAAAAGTGCACTTTTTGGTGGGCCTACCCTACCCCCCTCAGGAGCAGTTCTATGAGTCTGCTCCCAAGGGAGGCACAAAACCTACTCCATAGTAGGTTTTCTTGCATGCTAATTCCATTTTCAATGTTTTCACTTGACTATGACGAAGGCAAAGTCAAATACTCACCCCTATATGGACGGGGAAGCAAAGTGACGATTTTGGTAGGTCGCCATTTTCAATCAGGAATGTTGCCAATGGAAAGAGCATCCAAAAAAACGTAGTTGGGACACATTTTTGTTAGAAATTGGCGACCTAACCAAAAGTGCACTTTTTGGTGGGCCTACCCTACCCCCCTCAGGAGCAGTTCTATGAGTCTGCTCCCAAGGGAGGCACAAAACCTACTCCATAGTAGGTTTTCTTGCATGCTAATTCCATTTTCAATGTTTTCACTTGACTATGACGAAGGCAAAGTCAAATACTCACCCCTATATGGACGGGGAAGCAAAGTGACGATTTTGGTAGGTCGCCATTTTCAATCAGGAATGTTGCCAATGGAAAGAGCATCCAAAAAAACGTAGTTGGGACACATTTTTGTTAGAAATTGGCGACCTAACCAAAAGTGCACTTTTTGGTGGGCCTACCCTACCCCCCTCAGGAGCAGTTCTATGAGTCTGCTCCCAAGGGAGGCACAAAACCTACTCCATAGTAGGTTTTCTTGCATGCTAATTCCATTTTCAATGTTTTCACTTGACTATGACGAAGGCAAAGTCAAATACTCACCCCTATATGGACGGGGAAGCAAAGTGACGATTTTGGTAGGTCGCCATTTTCAATCAGGAATGTTGCCAATGGAAAGAGCATCCAAAAAAACGTAGTTGGGACACATTTTTGTTAGAAATTGGCGACCTAACCAAAAGTGCACTTTTTGGTGGGCCTACCCTACCCCCCTCAGGAGCAGTTCTATGAGTCTGCTCCCAAGGGAGGCACAAAACCTACTCCATAGTAGGTTTTCTTGCATGCTAATTCCATTTTCAATGTTTTCACTTGACTATGACGAAGGCAAAGTCAAATACTCACCCCTATATGGACGGGGAAGCAAAGTGACGATTTTGGTAGGTCGCCATTTTCAATCAGGAATGTTGCCAATGGAAAGAGCATCAAAACAAAACGTAGTGTGGACACATTTTTGTTAGAAATTGGCGACCTAACCAAAAGTGCACTTTTTGGTGGGCCTACCCTACCCCCCTCAGGAGCAGTTCTATGAGTCTGCTCCCAAGGGAGGCACAAAACCTACTCCATAGTAGGTTTTCTTGCATGCTAATTCCATTTTCAATGTTTTCACTTGACTATGACGAAGGCAAAGTCAAATACTCACCCCTATATGGACGGGGAAGCAAAGTGACGATTTTGGTAGGTCGCCATTTTCAATCAGGAATGTTGCCAATGGAAAGAGCATCCAAAAAAACGTAGTTGGGACACATTTTTGTTAGAAATTGGCGACCTAACCAAAAGTGCACTTTTTGGTGGGCCTACCCTACCCCCCTCAGGAGCAGTTCTATGAGTCTGCTCCCAAGGGAGGCACAAAACCTACTCCATAGTAGGTTTTCTTGCATGCTAATTCCATTTTCAATGTTTTCACTTGACTATGACGAAGGCAAAGTCAAATACTCACCCCTATATGGACGGGGAAGCAAAGTGACGATTTTGGTAGGTCGCCATTTTCAATCAGGAATGTTGCCAATGGAAAGAGCATCCAAAAAAACGTAGTTGGGACACATTTTTGTTAGAAATTGGCGACCTAACCAAAAGTGCACTTTTTGGTGGGCCTACCCTACCCCCCTCAGGAGCAGTTCTATGAGTCTGCTCCCAAGGGAGGCACAAAACCTACTCCATAGTAGGTTTTCTTGCATGCTAATTCCATTTTCAATGTTTTCACTTGACTATGACGAAGGCAAAGTCAAATACTCACCCCTATATGGACGGGGAAGCAAAGTGACGATTTTGGTAGGTCGCCATTTTCAATCAGGAATGTTGCCAATGGAAAGAGCATCCAAAAAAACGTAGTTGGGACACATTTTTGTTAGAAATTGGCGACCTAACCAAAAGTGCACTTTTTGGTGGGCCTACCCTACCCCCCTCAGGAGCAGTTCTATGAGTCTGCTCCCAAGGGAGGCACAAAACCTACTCCATAGTAGGTTTTCTTGCATGCTAATTCCATTTTCAATGTTTTCACTTGACTATGACGAAGGCAAAGTCAAATACTCACTCCTATATGGACGGGGAAGCAAAGTGACGATTTTGGTAGGTCGCCATTTTCAATCAGGAATGTTGCCAATGGAAAGAGCATCCAAAAAAACGTAGTTGGGACACATTTTTGTTAGAAATTGGCGACCTAACCAAAAGTGCACTTTTTGGTGGGCCTACCCTACCCCCCTCAGGAGCAGTTCTATGAGTCTGCTCCCAAGGGAGGCACAAAACCTACTCCATAGTAGGTTTTCTTGCATGCTAATTCCATTTTCAATGTTTTCACTTGACTATGACGAAGGCAAAGTCAAATACTCACCCCTATATGGACGGGGAAGCAAAGTGACGATTTTGGTAGGTCGCCATTTTCAATCAGGAATGTTGCCAATGGAAAGAGCATCCAAAAAAACGTAGTTGGGACACATTTTTGTTAGAAATTGGCGACCTAACCAAAAGTGCACTTTTTGGTGGGCCTACCCTACCCCCCTCAGGAGCAGTTCTATGAGTCTGCTCCCAAGGGAGGCACAAAACCTACTCCATAGTAGGTTTTCTTGCATGCTAATTGCATTTTCAATGTTTTTACTTGACTATGACGAAGGCAAAGTCAAATACTCACCCCTATATGGACGGGGAAGCAAAGTGACGATTTTGGTAGGTCGCCATTTTCAATCAGGAATGTTGCCAATGGAAAGAGCATCCAAAAAAAACGTAGTTGGGACTTATTTTTGTTAGAAATTGGCGACCTAACCAAAAGTGCACTTTTTGGTGGGCCTACCCTACCCCCCTCAGGAGCAGTTCTATGAGTGTGCTCCCAAGGGAGGCACAAAACCTACTCCATAGTAGGTTTTCTTGCATGCTAATTCCATTTTCAATGTTTTCACTTGACTATGACGAAGGCAAAGTCAAATACTCACCCCTATATGGACGGGGAAGCAAAGTGACGATTTTGGTAGGTCGCCATTTTCAATCAGGAATGTTGCCAATGGAAAGAGCATCCAAAAAAACGTAGTTGGGACACATTTTTGTTAGAAATTGGCGACCTAACCAAAAGTGCACTTTTTGGTGGGCCTACCCTACCCCCCTCAGGAGCAGTTCTATGAGTCTGCTCCCAAGGGAGGCACAAAACCTACTCCATAGTAGGTTTTCTTGCATGCTAATTCCATTTTCAATGTTTTCACTTGACTATGACGAAGGCAAAGTCAAATACTCACTCCTATATGGACGGGGAAGCAAAGTGACGATTTTGGTAGGTCGCCATTTTCAATCAGGAATGTTGCCAATGGAAAGAGCATCCAAAAAAACGTAGTTGGGACACATTTTTGTTAGAAATTGGCGACCTAACCAAAAGTGCACTTTTTGGTGGGCCTACCCTACCCCCCTCAGGAGCAGTTCTATGAGTCTGCTCCCAAGGGAGGCACAAAACCTACTCCATAGTAGGTTTTCTTGCATGCTAATTCCATTTTCAATGTTTTCACTTGACTATGACGAAGGCAAAGTCAAATACTCACCCCTATATGGACGGGGAAGCAAAGTGACGATTTTGGTAGGTCGCCATTTTCAATCAGGAATGTTGCCAATGGAAAGAGCATCCAAAAAAACGTAGTTGGGACACATTTTTGTTAGAAATTGGCGACCTAACCAAAAGTGCACTTTTTGGTGGGCCTACCCTACCCCCCTCAGGAGCAGTTCTATGAGTCTGCTCCCAAGGGAGGCACAAAACCTACTCCATAGTAGGTTTTCTTGCATGCTAATTCCATTTTCAATGTTTTTACTTGACTATGACGAAGGCAAAGTCAAATACTCACCCCTATATGGACGGGGAAGCAAAGTGACGATTTTGGTAGGTCGCCATTTTCAATCAGGAATGTTGCCAATGGAAAGAGCATCCAAAAAAAACGTAGTTGGGACACATTTTTGTTAGAAATTGGCGACCTAACCAAAAGTGCACTTTTTGGTGGGCCTAACCTACCCCCCTCAGGAGCAGTTCTATGAGTGTGCTCCCAAGGGAGGCACAAAACCTACTCCATAGTAAGTTTTCTTGCATGCTAATTCCATTTTCAATGTTTTCACTTGACTATGACGAAGGCAAAGTCAAATACTCACCCCTATATGGACGGGGAAGCAAAGTGACGATTTTGGTAGGTCGCCATTTTCAATCAGGAATGTTGCCAATGGAAAGAGCATCCAAAAAAACGTAGTTGGGACACATTTTTGTTAGAAACTGGCGACCTAACCAAAAGTGCACTTTTTGGTGGGCCTACCCTACCCCCCTCAGGAGCAGTTCTATGAGTCTGCTCCCAAGGGAGGCACAAAACCTACTCCATAGTAGGTTTTCTTGCATGCTAATTCCATTTTCAATGTTTTCACTTGACTATGACGAAGGCAAAGTCAAATACTCACCCCTATATGGACGGGGAAGCAAAGTGACGATTTTGGTAGGTCGCCATTTTCAATCAGGAATGTTGCCAATGGAAAGAGCATCCAAAAAAACGTAGTTGGGACACATTTTTGTTAGAAATTGGCGACCTAACCAAAAGTGCACTTTTTGGTGGGCCTACCCTACCCCCCTCAGGAGCAGTTCTATGAGTCTGCTCCCAAGGGAGGCACAAAACCTACTCCATAGTAGGTTTTCTTGGATGCTAATTCCATTTTCAATGTTTTCACTTGACTATGACGAAGGCAAAGTCAAATACTCACCCCTATATGGACGGGGAAGCAAAGTGACGATTTTAGTAGGTCGCCATTTTCAATCAGGAATGTTGCCAATGGAAAGAGCATCCAAAAAAACGTAGTTGGGACACATTTTTGTTAGAAATTGGCGACCTAACCAAAAGTGCACTTTTTGGTGGGCCTACCCTACCCCCCTCAGGAGCAGTTCTATGAGTCTGCTCCCAAGGGAGGCACAAAACCTACTCCATAGTAGGTTTTCTTGCATGCTAATTCCATTTTCAATGTTTTCACTTGACTATGACGAAGGCAAAGTCAAATACTCACCCCTATATGGACGGGGAAGCAAAGTGACGATTTTGGTAGGTCGCCATTTTCAATCAGGAATGTTGCCAATGGAAAGAGCATCCAAAAAAACGTAGTTGGGACACATTTTTGTTAGAAATTGGCGACCTAACCAAAAGTGCACTTTTTGGTGGGCCTACCCTACCCCCCTCAGGAGCAGTTCTATGAGTCTGCTCCCAAGGGAGGCACAAAACCTACTCCATAGTAGGTTTTCTTGCATGCTAATTCCATTTTCAATGTTTTCACTTGACTATGACGAAGGCAAAGTCAAATACTCACCCCTATATGGACGGGGAAGCAAAGTGACGATTTTGGTAGGTCGCCATTTTCAATCAGGAATGTTGCCAATGGAAAGAGCATCCAAAAAAACGTAGTTGGGACACATTTTTGTTAGAAATTGGCGACCTAACCAAAAGTGCACTTTTTGGTGGGCCTACCCTACCCCCCTCAGGAGCAGTTCTATGAGTCTGCTCCCAAGGGAGGCACAAAACCTACTCCATAGTAGGTTTTCTTGCATGCTAATTCCATTTTCAATGTTTTTACTTGACTATGACGAAGGCAAAGTCAAATACTCACCCCTATATGGACGGGGAAGCAAAGTGACGATTTTGGTAGGTCGCCATTTTCAATCAGGAATGTTGCCAATGGAAAGAGCATCCAAAAAAAACGTAGTTGGGACACATTTTTGTTAGAAATTGGCGACCTAAC
The DNA here is from genome assembly GCF_977016875.1 of Pavona decussata. Taxonomy (NCBI): domain Eukaryota; kingdom Metazoa; phylum Cnidaria; class Anthozoa; order Scleractinia; family Agariciidae; genus Pavona; species Pavona decussata. The sequence continues at coordinate 52,642 of NW_028145966.1, forward strand.
CAAAAGTGCACTTTTTGGTGGGCCTACCCTACCCCCCTCAGGAGCAGTTCTATGAGTCTGCTCCCAAGGGAGGCACAAAACCTACTCCATAGTAGGTTTTCTTGCATGCTAATTCCATTTTCAATGTTTTCACTTGACTATGACGAAGGCAAAGTCAAATACTCACCCCTATATGGACGGGGAAGCAAAGTGACGATTTTGGTAGGTCGCCATTTTCAATCAGGAATGTTGCCAATGGAAAGAGCATCCAAAAAAACGTAGTTGGGACACATTTTTGTTAGAAATTGGCGACCTAACCAAAAGTGCACTTTTTGGTGGGCCTACCCTACCCCCCTCAGGAGCAGTTCTATGAGTCTGCTCCCAAGGGAGGCACAAAACCTACTCCATAGTAGGTTTTCTTGCATGCTAATTCCATTTTCAATGTTTTCACTTGACTATGACGAAGGCAAAGTCAAATACTCACCCCTATATGGACGGGGAAGCAAAGTGACGATTTTGGTAGGTCGCCATTTTCAATCAGGAATGTTGCCAATGGAAAGAGCATCCAAAAAAACGTAGTTGGGACACATTTTTGTTAGAAATTGGCGACCTAACCAAAAGTGCACTTTTTGGTGGGCCTACCCTACCCCCCTCAGGAGCAGTTCTATGAGTCTGCTCCCAAGGGAGGCACAAAACCTACTCCATAGTAGGTTTTCTTGCATGCTAATTCCATTTTCAATGTTTTCACTTGACTATGACGAAGGCAAAGTCAAATACTCACCCCTATATGGACGGGGAAGCAAAGTGACGATTTTGGTAGGTCGCCATTTTCAATCAGGAATGTTGCCAATGGAAAGAGCATCCAAAAAAACGTAGTTGGGACACATTTTTGTTAGAAATTGGCGACCTAACCAAAAGTGCACTTTTTGGTGGGCCTACCCTACCCCCCTCAGGAGCAGTTCTATGAGTCTGCTCCCAAGGGAGGCACAAAACCTACTCCATAGTAGGTTTTCTTGCATGCTAATTCCATTTTCAATGTTTTCACTTGACTATGACGAAGGCAAAGTCAAATACTCACCCCTATATGGACGGGGAAGCAAAGTGACGATTTTGGTAGGTCGCCATTTTCAATCAGGAATGTTGCCAATGGAAAGAGCATCCAAAAAAACGTAGTTGGGACACATTTTTGTTAGAAATTGGCGACCTAACCAAAAGTGCACTTTTTGGTGGGCCTACCCTACCCCCCTCAGGAGCAGTTCTATGAGTCTGCTCCCAAGGGAGGCACAAAACCTACTCCATAGTAGGTTTTCTTGCATGCTAATTCCATTTTCAATGTTTTCACTTGACTATGACGAAGGCAAAGTCAAATACTCACCCCTATATGGACGGGGAAGCAAAGTGACGATTTTGGTAGGTCGCCATTTTCAATCAGGAATGTTGCCAATGGAAAGAGCATCCAAAAAAAACGTAGTTGGGACACACTTTTGTTAGAAATTGGCGACCTAACCAAAAGTGCACTTTTTGGTGGGCCTACCCTACCCCCCTCAGGAGCAGTTCTATGAGTCTGCTCCCAAGGGAGGCACAAAACCTACTCCATAGTAGGTTTTCTTGCATGCTAATTCCATTTTCAATGTTTTCACTTGACTATGACGAAGGCAAAGTCAAATACTCACCCCTATATGGACGGGGAAGCAAAGTGACGATTTTGGTAGGTCGCCATTTTCAATCAGGAATGTTGCCAATGGAAAGAGCATCCAAAAAAACGTAGTTGGGACACATTTTTGTTAGAAATTGGCGACCTAACCAAAAGTGCACTTTTTGGTGGGCCTACCCTACCCCCCTCAGGAGCAGTTCTATGAGTCTGCTCCCAAGGGAGGCACAAAACCTACTCCATAGTAGGTTTTCTTGCATGCTAATTCCATTTTCAATGTTTTCACTTGACTATGACGAAGGCAAAGTCAAATACTCACCCCTATATGGACGGGGAAGCAAAGTGACGATTTTGGTAGGTCGCCATTTTCAATCAGGAATGTTGCCAATGGAAAGAGCATCCAAAAAAACGTAGTTGGGACACATTTTTGTTAGAAATTGGCGACCTAACCAAAAGTGCACTTTTTGGTGGGCCTACCCTACCCCCCTCAGGAGCAGTTCTATGAGTCTGCTCCCAAGGGAGGCACAAAACCTACTCCATAGTAGGTTTTCTTGCATGCTAATTCCATTTTCAATGTTTTCACTTGACTATGACGAAGGCAAAGTCAAATACTCACCCCTATATGGACGGGGAAGCAAAGTGACGATTTTGGTAGGTCGCCATTTTCAATCAGGAATGTTGCCAATGGAAAGAGCATCCAAAAAAACGTAGTTGGGACACATTTTTGTTAGAAATTGGCGACCTAACCAAAAGTGCACTTTTTGGTGGGCCTACCCTACCCCCCTCAGGAGCAGTTCTATGAGTCTGCTCCCAAGGGAGGCACAAAACCTACTCCATAGTAGGTTTTCTTGCATGCTAATTCCATTTTCAATGTTTTCACTTGACTATGACGAAGGCAAAGTCAAATACTCACCCCTATATGGACGGGGAAGCAAAGTGACGATTTTGGTAGGTCGCCATTTTCAATCAGGAATGTTGCCAATGGAAAGAGCATCCAAAAAAACGTAGTTGGGACACATTTTTGTTAGAAATTGGCGACCTAACCAAAAGTGCACTTTTTGGTGGGCCTACCCTACCCCCCTCAGGAGCAGTTCTATGAGTCTGCTCCCAAGGGAGGCACAAAACCTACTCCATAGTAGGTTTTCTTGCATGCTAATTCCATTTTCAATGTTTTTACTTGACTATGACGAAGGCAAAGTCAAATACTCACCCCTATATGGACGGGGAAGCAAAGTGACGATTTTGGTAGGTCGCCATTTTCAATCAGGAATGTTGCCAATGGAAAGAGCATCCAAAAAAAACGTTGTTGGGACACATTTTTGTTAGAAATTGGCGACCTAACCAAAAGAGCACTTTTTGGTGGGCCTACCCTACCCCCCTCAGGAGCAGTTCTATGAGTCTGCTCCCAAGGGAGGCACAAAAGCTACTCCATAGTAGGTTTTCTTGCATGCTAATTCCATTTTCAATGTTTTCACTTGACTATGACGAAGGCAAAGTCAAATACTCACCCCTATATGGACGGGGAAGCAAAGTGACGATTTTGGTAGGTCGCCATTTTCAATCAGGAATGTTGCCAATGGAAAGAGCATCCAAAAAAACGTAGTTGGGACACATTTTTGTTAGAAATTGGCGACCTAACCAAAAGTGCACTTTTTGGTGGGCCTACCCTACCCCCCTCAGGAGCAGTTCTATGAGTCTGCTCCCAAGGGAGGCACAAAACCTACTCCATAGTAGGTTTTCTTGCATGCTAATTCCATTTTCAATGTTTTCACTTGACTATGACGAAGGCAAAGTCAAATACTCACCCCTATATGGACGGGGAAGCAAAGTGACGATTTTGGTAGGTCGCCATTTTCAATCAGGAATGTTGCCAATGGAAAGAGCATCCAAAAAAACGTAGTTGGGACACATTTTTGTTAGAAATTGGCGACCTAACCAAAAGTGCACTTTTTGGTGGGCCTACCCTACCCCCCTCAGGAGCAGTTCTATGAGTCTGCTCCCAAGGGAGGCACAAAACCTACTCCATAGTAGGTTTTCTTGCATGCTAATTCCATTTTCAATGTTTTCACTTGACTATGACGAAGGCAAAGTCAAATACTCACCCCTATATGGACGGGGAAGCAAAGTGACGATTTTGGTAGGTCGCCATTTTCAATCAGGAATGTTGCCAATGGAAAGAGCATCCAAAAAAACGTAGTTGGGACACATTTTTGTTAGAAATTGGCGACCTAACCAAAAGTGCACTTTTTGGTGGGCCTACCCTACCCCCCTCAGGAGCAGTTCTATGAGTCTGCTCCCAAGGGAGGCACAAAACCTACTCCATAGTAGGTTTTCTTGCATGCTAATTCCATTTTCAATGTTTTCACTTGACTATGACGAAGGCAAAGTCAAATACTCACCCCTATATGGACGGGGAAGCAAAGTGACGATTTTGGTAGGTCGCCATTTTCAATCAGGAATGTTGCCAATGGAAAGAGCATCCAAAAAAAACGTAGTTGGGACACATTTTTGTTAGAAATTGGCGACCTAACCAAAAGTGCACTTTTTGGTGGGCCTACCCTACCCCCCTCAGGAGCAGTTCTATGAGTCTGCTCCCAAGGGAGGCACAAAACCTACTCCATAGTAGGTTTTCTTGCATGCTAATTCCATTTTCAATGTTTTCACTTGACTATGACGAAGGCAAAGTCAAATACTCACCCCTATATGGACGGGGAAGCAAAGTGACGATTTTGGTAGGTCGCCATTTTCAATCAGGAATGTTGCCAATGGAAAGAGCATCCAAAAAAACGTAGTTGGGACACATTTTTGTTAGAAATTGGCGACCTAACCAAAAGTGCACTTTTTGGTGGGCCTACCCTACCCCCCTCAGGAGCAGTTCTATGAGTCTGCTCCCAAGGGAGGCACAAAACCTACTCCATAGTAGGTTTTCTTGCATGCTAATTCCATTTTCAATGTTTTCACTTGACTATGACGAAGGCAAAGTCAAATACTCACCCCTATATGGACGGGGAAGCAAAGTGACGATTTTGGTAGGTCGCCATTTTCAATCAGGAATGTTGCCAATGGAAAGAGCATCCAAAAAAACGTAGTTGGGACACATTTTTGTTAGAAATTGGCGACCTAACCAAAAGTGCACTTTTTGGTGGGCCTACCCTACCCCCCTCAGGAGCAGTTCTATGAGTCTGCTCCCAAGGGAGGCACAAAACCTACTCCATAGTAGGTTTTCTTGCATGCTAATTCCATTTTCAATGTTTTCACTTGACTATGACGAAGGCAAAGTCAAATACTCACCCCTATATGGACGGGGAAGCAAAGTGACGATTTTGGTAGGTCGCCATTTTCAATCAGGAATGTTGCCAATGGAAAGAGCATCCAAAAAAACGTAGTTGGGACACATTTTTGTTAGAAATTGGCGACCTAACGAAAAGTGCACTTTTTGGTGGGCCTACCCTACCCCCCTCAGGAGCAGTTCTATGAGTCTGCTCCCAAGGGAGGCACAAAACCTACTCCATAGTAGGTTTTCTTGCATGCTAATTCCATTTTCAATGTTTTCACTTGACTATGACGAAGGTAAAGTCAAATACTCACCCCTATATGGACGGGGAAGCAAAGTGACGATTTTGGTAGGTCGCCATTTTCAATCAGGAATGTTGCCAATGGAAAGAGCATCCAAAAAAACGTAGTTGGGACACATTTTTGTTAGAAATTGGCGACCTAACCAAAAGTGCACTTTTTGGTGGGCCTACCCTACCCCCCTCAGGAGCAGTTCTATGAGTCTGCTCCCAAGGGAGGCACAAAACCTACTCCATAGTAGGTTTTCTTGCATGCTAATTCCATTTTCAATGTTTTCACTTGACTATGACGAAGGCAAAGTCAAATACTCACCCCTATATGGACGGGGAAGCAAAGTGACGATTTTGGTAGGTCGCCATTTTCAATCAGGAATGTTGCCAATGGAAAGAGCATCCAAAAAAACGTAGTTGGGACACATTTTTGTTAGAAACTGGCGACCTAACCAAAAGTGCACTTTTTGGTGGGCCTACCCTACCCCCCTCAGGAGCAGTTCTATGAGTCTGCTCCCAAGGGAGGCACAAAACCTACTCCATAGTAGGTTTTCTTGCATGCTAATTCCATTTTCAATGTTTTCACTTGACTATGACGAAGGCAAAGTCAAATACTCACCCCTATATGGACGGGGAAGCAAAGTGACGATTTTGGTAGGTCGCCATTTTCAATCAGGAATGTTGCCAATGGAAAGAGCATCCAAAAAAACGTAGTTGGGACACATTTTTGTTAGAAATTGGCGACCTAACCAAAAGTGCACTTTTTGGTGGGCCTACCCTACCCCCCTCAGGAGCAGTTCTATGAGTCTGCTCCCAAGGGAGGCACAAAACCTACTCCATAGTAGGTTTTCTTGCATGCTAATTCCATTTTCAATGTTTTCACTTGACTATGACGAAGGCAAAGTCAAATACTCACCCCTATATGGACGGGGAAGCAAAGTGACGATTTTGGTAGGTCGCCATTTTCAATCAGGAATGTTGCCAATGGAAAGAGCATCCAAAAAAACGTAGTTGGGACACATTTTTGTTAGAAATTGGCGACCTAACCAAAAGTGCCCTTTTTGGTGGGCCTACCCTACCCCCCTCAGGAGCAGTTCTATGAGTCTGCTCCCAAGAGAGGCACAAAACCTACTCCATAGTAGGTTTTCTTGCATGCTAATTCCATTTTCAATGTTTTCACTTGACTATGACGAAGGCAAAGTCAAATACTCACCCCTATATGGACGGGGAAGCAAAGTGACGATTTTGGTAGGTCGCCATTTTCAATCAGGAATGTTGCCAATGGAAAGAGCATCCAAAAAAAACGTAGTTGGGACACATTTTTGTTAGAAATTGGCGACCTAACCAAAAGTGCACTTTTTGGTGGGCCTACCCTACCCCCCTCAGGAGCAGTTCTATGAGTCTGCTCCCAAGGGAGGCACAAAAGCTACTCCATAGTAGGTTTTCTTGCATGCTAATTCCATTTTCAATGTTTTCACTTGACTATGACGAAGGCAAAGTCAAATACTCACCCCTATATGGACGGGGAAGCAAAGTGACGATTTTGGTAGGTCGCCATTTTCAATCAGGAATGTTGCCAATGGAAAGAGCATCCAAAAAAACGTAGTTGGGACACATTTTTGTTAGAAATTGGCGACCTAACCAAAAGTGCACTTTTTGGTGGGCCTACCCTACCCCCCTCAGGAGCAGTTCTATGAGTCTGCTCCCAAGGGAGGCACAAAACCTACTCCATAGTAGGTTTTCTTGCATGCTAATTCCATTTTCAATGTTTTCACTTGACTATGACGAAGGCAAAGTCAAATACTCACCCCTATATGGACGGGGAAGCAAAGTGACGATTTTGGTAGGTCGCCATTTTCAATCAGGAATGTTGCCAATGGAAAGAGCATCCAAAAAAACGTAGTTGGGACACATTTTTGTTAGAAATTGGCGACCTAACCAAAAGTGCACTTTTTGGTGGGCCTACCCTACCCCCCTCAGGAGCAGTTCTATGAGTCTGCTCCCAAGGGAGGCACAAAACCTACTCCATAGTAGGTTTTCTTGCATGCTAATTCCATTTTCAATGTTTTCACTTGACTATGACGAAGGCAAAGTCAAATACTCACCCCTATATGGACGGGGAAGCAAAGTGACGATTTTGGTAGGTCGCCATTTTCAATCAGGAATGTTGCCAATGGAAAGAGCATCCAAAAAAACGTAGTTGGGACACATTTTTGTTAGAAATTGGCGACCTAACCAAAAGTGCACTTTTTGGTGGGCCTACCCTACCCCCCTCAGGAGCAGTTCTATGAGTCTGCTCCCAAGGGAGGCACAAAACCTACTCCATAGTAGGTTTTCTTGCATGCTAATTCCATTTTCAATGTTTTCACTTGACTATGACGAAGGCAAAGTCAAATACTCACCCCTATATGGACGGGGAAGCAAAGTGACGATTTTGGTAGGTCGCCATTTTCAATCAGGAATGTTGCCAATGGAAAGAGCATCCAAAAAAAACGTAGTTGGGACACATTTTTGTTAGAAATTGGCGACCTAACCAAAAGTGCACTTTTTGGTGGGCCTACCCTACCCCCCTCAGGAGCAGTTCTATGAGTCTGCTCCCAAGGGAGGCACAAAACCTACTCCATAGTAGGTTTTCTTGCATGCTAATTCCATTTTCAATGTTTTCACTTGACTATGACGAAGGCAAAGTCAAATACTCACCCCTATATGGACGGGGAAGCAAAGTGACGATTTTGGTAGGTCGCCATTTTCAATCAGGAATGTTGCCAATGGAAAGAGCATCCAAAAAAACGTAGTTGGGACACATTTTTGTTAGAAATTGGCGACCTAACCAAAAGTGCACTTTTTGGTGGGCCTACCCTACCCCCCTCAGGAGCAGTTCTATGAGTCTGCTCCCAAGGGAGGCACAAAACCTACTCCATAGTAGGTTTTCTTGCATGCTAATTCCATTTTCAATGTTTTCACTTGACTATGACGAAGGCAAAGTCAAATACTCACCCCTATATGGACGGGGAAGCAAAGTGACGATTTTGGTAGGTCGCCATTTTCAATCAGGAATGTTGCCAATGGAAAGAGCATCCAAAAAAACGTAGTTGGGACACATTTTTGTTAGAAATTGGCGACCTAACCAAAAGTGCACTTTTTGGTGGGCCTACCCTACCCCCCTCAGGAGCAGTTCTATGAGTCTGCTCCCAAGGGAGGCACAAAACCTACTCCATAGTAGGTTTTCTTGCATGCTAATTCCATTTTCAATGTTTTCACTTGACTATGACGAAGGCAAAGTCAAATACTCACCCCTATATGGACGGGGAAGCAAAGTGACGATTTTGGTAGGTCGCCATTTTCAATCAGGAATGTTGCCAATGGAAAGAGCATCCAAAAAAACGTAGTTGGGACACATTTTTGTTAGAAATTGGCGACCTAACCAAAAGTGCACTTTTTGGTGGGCCTACCCTACCCCCCTCAGGAGCAGTTCTATGAGTCTGCTCCCAAGGGAGGCACAAAACCTACTCCATAGTAGGTTTTCTTGCATGCTAATTCCATTTTCAATGTTTTCACTTGACTATGACGAAGGCAAAGTCAAATACTCACCCCTATATGGACGGGGAAGCAAAGTGACGATTTTGGTAGGTCGCCATTTTCAATCAGGAATGTTGCCAATGGAAAGAGCATCCAAAAAAACGTAGTTGGGACACATTTTTGTTAGAAACTGGCGACCTAACCAAAAGTGCACTTTTTGGTGGGCCTACCCTACCCCCCTCAGGAGCAGTTCTATGAGTCTGCTCCCAAGGGAGGCACAAAACCTACTCCATAGTAGGTTTTCTTGCATGCTAATTCCATTTTCAATGTTTTCACTTGACTATGACGAAGGCAAAGTCAAATACTCACCCCTATATGGACGGGGAAGCAAAGTGACGATTTTGGTAGGTCGCCATTTTCAATCAGGAATGTTGCCAATGGAAAGAGCATCCAAAAAAACGTAGTTGGGACACATTTTTGTTAGAAATTGGCGACCTAACCAAAAGTGCACTTTTTGGTGGGCCTACCCTACCCCCCTCAGGAGCAGTTCTATGAGTCTGCTCCCAAGGGAGGCACAAAACCTACTCCATAGTAGGTTTTCTTGCATGCTAATTCCATTTTCAATGTTTTCACTTGACTATGACGAAGGCAAAGTCAAATACTCACCCCTATATGGACGGGGAAGCAAAGTGACGATTTTGGTAGGTCGCCATTTTCAATCAGGAATGTTGCCAATGGAAAGAGCATCCAAAAAAACGTAGTTGGGACACATTTTTGTTAGAAATTGGCGACCTAACCAAAAGTGCACTTTTTGGTGGGCCTACCCTACCCCCCTCAGGAGCAGTTCTATGAGTCTGCTCCCAAGGGAGGCACAAAACCTACTCCATAGTAGGTTTTCTTGCATGCTAATTCCATTTTCAATGTTTTCACTTGACTATGACGAAGGCAAAGTCAAATACTCACCCCTATATGGACGGGGAAGCAAAGTGACGATTTTGGTAGGTCGCCATTTTCAATCAGGAATGTTGCCAATGGAAAGAGCATCCAAAAAAACGTAGTTGGGACACATTTTTGTTAGAAATTGGCGACCTAACCAAAAGTGCACTTTTTGGTGGGCCTACCCTACCCCCCTCAGGAGCAGTTCTATGAGTCTGCTCCCAAGGGAGGCACAAAACCTACTCCATAGTAGGTTTTCTTGCATGCTAATTCCATTTTCAATGTTTTCACTTGACTATGACGAAGGCAAAGTCAAATACTCACCCCTATATGGACGGGGAAGCAAAGTGACGATTTTGGTAGGTCGCCATTTTCAATCAGGAATGTTGCCAATGGAAAGAGCATCCAAAAAAACGTAGTTGGGA